>NC_136490.1:67316057-67443557 GCF_053919585.1 Euprymna scolopes | reverse complement strand
GAATCATAGGGGTCTCACAGGCAGCGCCGAATGAACGCTACTGTAAAACCAGGTCAGGGGCAAGTAAAAATTCCTGCTTTCTGTAGTAGTATTTACTTGCTTCTCTACGAAAGCAAATTAGACACAAGGTCGTTTAAAATGTGGGGGGGAGGCAGTCCCCCACCCCCAAAAAATGGGGCACTCTAGTAGTATGCAAAAAGTAGTAATTGCGTTAGTATGAAGGGTTTCCCCTACATTAACGGAGGACGAATTAATTTAAGAGTAGTGCACATAAGCCCGACCCAAAGGATTTGTTGCATGTTGTGCATCTTAGTGCACAACATGCAACAAATCCTACATAGGCGCCACCAAATATTTCAGCAATAGAGTGGCCTTACATAAGAGTAACATCAAAATTGCAGATAACAGACACCTCTATGTTTCAAAACACGTACACACATGCAGTGGAAACAGCTTCAAAATAATACCAATCTTCCAAACAGACAATTATTTTTATTTACTTAGACAGGAAAAAAACTCCATCACCAGATTCACTCCTGAACTAAACAGCGCCTAATATCATCACACAAAACCATGAAATGCAAGGTACACTCGCATGCACATCCATACACATCAGAACCGACACATTAAAACACACACACGTCCGCGCATACAACCACACACAGACATAACACCCCTATCTCTAATACAACACACTGAACAATACCAACCCTACTTAACCTCGAAACCAACAACACTAGGACACACCTAGAACCATAGTATAATATCTGTTCCAACACCTCGCTCCCTCCTCAGTCAGTGGAGGAGAACCCCCTTATGACTGAAACAACTATCATCCCTTCTATCATCCCCCTGCCATACCTATACTCCCTTCAATTGCCCCCCTCGGGGGAACAAAATCTCCCCCACACTAGGAACCGATCCTGGGTCTGGCAAAACCCACATGGGGAGACAAATAAATAGAAACATTAAAAAATCCCCGATACATATTTTAAATACACCCCTCTTTCTAAACAAACATAATATAAGAAATACCCGAAAAGACTAAAACGAAAAATCACAATACTAAAATCCAAGAATCCAAACAATAAATATCAAAATAGAATGAAAGCACCCCTACCCTTATTTCAGAAGAGCTGATCGCCCCCCTCCTCACACATACACATTAGTAACGACCTGGGACCACAGTCACCTTCGTAAGGAAGAAAATAACCTCATAATACAATAAAACAGTATACACATTCTCAAACCAATAAAAGCAAACACACACACACACACACACACACACACACACACACACACACACCCTAACCCGCCCTAAAGGAAAAGAAAAAAAACACTAGCAGAAAGTGAGAGTGACTACAACCAGGTCAGCGGCCTGGACAAGCCCAATAAAAGAGTAATAAAAAATGTAACATACCAATGAATAATAAACACTTACAAGCCTCCACCCCTTGGAAACACTTCAAATGAACTACGAAAATTGCCATTTTTAAATCTCCAACACATTTGAAAATAATTTCTGACGAGAACGCTTCACATAACGTCTGAAACGCGCGTAAAAACGATTTCAATGACTTAAAAACATTATTACAATGATCCAAACATAATTCTCAATGAAAAACCAAGACACGGAATAATAAAATGATGATAAAACATGCACATTGTTGGTGACTACTCCCTTATTTAAATATACATCTTTCTTTCGTTGGAATTTCTTAAACCATTTTATTTAAATATATATATATATATATATATATACATATATATATATATATATATATATATATATATATATATATATAAGTGTGTATACATAGATATAATTAATAGTTCATACGTGCATATATATTATGATGAAGAGATAAACAGTGTATACAGTATTTGTCAGCTTCAACCTTGCACAACACGTGTACAGGTATTAATTTATGAAAAGAATAGTCATATGTGTGAAATACGTGAGGCAAGTTCGAATATTCCCCAATCATGACTCTCCTTAATCGGCACTGTATAAGACAGACTGGAAACAATGCTGATATTAATGCAGAGAAAATGCAGCACCCATTTTTATAGTGACAAGGTTCAACATTGCTTAACTTTAGCGATCTGACGGGAACAGGTGTGTAAACACGATTCTGTTGTTTATGTGTGATGATATAGTATTTAAAAAAAAACAGATATTTTGTTTCAACATTTACATCAATCATGCGAAAAACGTAACTGCCCATGTAGCTTTCTTTCTAAAATATTTATCTTTTAATATATACAGCCATTTTGATATACACTTGTTATATATTTATATATTATATAAGAGTATATGCATATCTACAATATAAAATATTGCTGTTAGAGTGTGGTTTTCTAGGGTTATTATATGTACAAATTAATATAACTGCAAATATGTATAGACAACGTAGATATGAGACTGTGATCTCCATCCGACCCACATCCGACCCACACGCTGTTAGACATCTATAAAATCGTTGAACTCTAACCACAGGGAGAAAATGAGAAATAAGTTCAGGAAATATTCTATCAATCACACTACCGACGAAATAGAATAATTTTTTTAGAAATTCAAAATATATCGTATCTAATCTAAAGTCTTTTCGATTTCGGATATTAATTATATCAAGGAGCATTAATAAATATGCCTTCAGGTAATGTCTGATAATGATTTCATTCATATTGCTCCCACCGCATTACGCGCGCATATATATATATATATATATATATATATATATATATATATATATATATATATATATATATATATATATATATGTGTGTGTGTGTGTGTGTGTGTGTGTATATATATATATATAGTTATTTATTTATTTACTTGCGTGTGTATTTATCAATATAAATGTCTTAATATACTGCGACATATATGTATATACATACATACATACACACGCACACACACACACACACATATATATATATATATATATATATATATATATATATATATATATATATATATATGACTGTACTTTGCGTGCATTCTTCCGTATATATTAATATTAAGAGAATACGTCAGTACATCGTTATGAATATTTCATAGACGTTAAGTATGTTTTTCCTTATAAATAGACATATCCTTTTATGTATTTTTGTTTCATTACTATGAATTTGTCGTACTAGTTTTTCCATATTTTATACAATGAGCGTAATTTTATCATGATAGCTACACTTTAATTATTATTACGAATGTCTGATTTAAAATACGGTCTTGTATAGTTGCTTTGCTTTTGTTACCAATTAATTAATCAATTGGCATTTCTTTTACTGAACGCATAAACTTAAATATAAAATGGTAACTTTATCGATGTATTCATCACAATTTTTGTTATTACATTATGGTTATTATTATCCTCTATTTTCATGTTTGTTGATAACATTTATTAGATATAATAATGACAATATCTGATATGTTAAAATTAGTTAATTACCTCGCGTTTTTGTCAACTAGAATTATATTCAAGCCTCAATGTGTAGCAGACTGACACATTAGATATAAAACTGGCACATGCTTTTTTTTATAAATGCTTTGCTTTAGAATTTCTTATCAGTCAGTACAAACTAGTGAGAGACATCCTACTGGATGTCAGATACTCACCGCCAATTCATACACGCTAAGAGAGTAATCCTAACAACCCCATTCAGTATAAGTGCACATTGTTAATTTTCTCTATTGACCAGGTAGTTTTAAAATTATTTTTCATGAGTCCGGTAGCTTTTTTTTTAAGTAATGGAATGATGGAGATTCTTCTAACATGCAAAATTATTTCCATGTCCTCCGTAAGACTTTAGCCTTGTATCTTTTCACAAGATCCGAGCATGAATCAAAAAATGCTATGTCAATCTTAAGATTGTTTGAGAGAATGTTGCGAAATATATTGAAAGCAAAACAAAACAAAAAAAAAACACAAAAAAAACACTGAAATGTACAAGTGACAGAAGGTGTGGAATAAAGCATTGCGTCTTCTTTCACGAAAAATTGGTTTGTAAGAAACGGAAGACGGACGAGTAAACGACGGAGATGTTTTCGTCTTTGGAATTGTAGGCAGCCAAAGTTATGGCATCTGTACTAGTCTCTATTTGCATTGATTGGTTTGCATCCAGGAATAGAGTTGATTAAATACTCATTAAATAAATATCCTAAAACTGAGAAATAATGCTCTAAACTCACACACGTGCGCGGACACGCACACACAAGCACACACACACACATCCGCACAAAAAACACACACACATCCACACACAAACACACACACACATATCTATATATGTATATATAAGAGAAAAATTAAAATTGTAAGTTAAACTTTACAATCAAAATTTATTTTTCGACTGAATAATGCAAAAAACAATTTACAAAGTCCTTATTCCGCTGAGTTTCAAAGAATGCTATTCTTGGTATTCTTCTATATTATCTATATATGAACACTGGTATTTATATTAGATTGAAGTTTACAATAGCGTATATCAAGTAAGCACTACATCCTTTTATTTAATTACTTAATATATATATATATATATATATATATGTATATATATAAGATCAAGTAGTTAATAAAACATGTTAAAACATTTTGAAATGAGTTAAAAACATATTTAGTTTTATAAAGGAACCACTAAATAAATGGATAGTCCTTAATCCGCGGAGTTTCGAAGAAATACTTTCCTTCTAATCAGAGGGTAGGATTTAGCAAAATGCGAGATCGGCTTTTCTTGCAAAAGTATCAAATGAAACGACAAGTAAGTTAAAGATCTTACTTGATAACAAAAAGTGAAGCAGAGGGAATAGGGTGAATAAAAAAGTCATGTCACGAAAATGGAAAGCCTGGTGAAGGGTAAAATTTCCAATGGCGGTAAAATTCAAAGATGCAGAATCCAGTCGCACAAGCAAAATCCAAGGGAACCGCGTAATTGGAAGATGATCCAAAGTAATCCAAAAGGCAGAAATCCGTGGAATAATTCCCAAATAGGTACAAAGAAATGGGAAATAATTCCAACATATTATTATAAGAAAGATAAAATGTGCGTAAGAAAGAAATGGAACAGATATACATCTCGATTGTCGAAGTAAGATTGAATTAAAGAAAATGGATGAAGAAGGAAGGAAAAGAAGGGAGGAAAAAAGTTGAATTGTGATTGGAATAATTTTAAGATAGAAAAAAAAACAATGTCAAAATCCAGACAAGATAACGTTAAAGACGCAAAAAATTTTAAGTAAAAAAACGTCAACTGAAATTTACAAGTTATTCTTAAAGACTTGAATTATCAACAGGAGATTTTGAAGGACAACCAAATAAAATGAGAGGAAATATAAAGTAAATACGTACGCATGTAAATACATACACAGATGTATATGAATACATACACTTACATATATATATGTATATATATATATATATACAAAAGACACACCCACATACACATACATACATATAAGTAAATAGATGAATAAAAAAAATAATTAAAGGGGAGAGAGAGGCCGGTATCTGCAAATTCTGGATAAAGCAAGTAAGTATGTAAGTATATATTTTCTGTACACACTTTTTTTTAATATAGCCGTTTGACACGCGGTTCCGTTTATTTGGATTTTTCGTCTGATTCTATGCATATTTAGTTGTAAATAATGTGTGAAGTACGTCATCATTGTCTGCCTTCGGGACGTGAGTTTTTGTGTACAAACATTTTATTAGAAAAAAAAAAGAACAAAAATAAAAAATAAACGCCAGCCGTTTGAAACGCTGTTCTATTCATTTGGATTTTTCGTCTGATTCTATGCTTCTCTTTTGTCAAACTCATTGAATTGTACTTATAACCTTCATCCTGATCACTGAGGATATGTGATTTTTGGAACGCTCCTTCATGTGTATTTTACATGTATGTGCATGTGTACGTGTGTATTCATATGTAAGTGTATGCTTATATTGTGTGTCTCTATGTGTGTATGTTAGCATGTGTGTGTACATGTATATGTATGTTTGCGCGCATTCTGTGTGTATGCATGTATGTGTGCATGCATGTGTTTATTTCAATGTGTATGTGGGGTGGAGTGGACTCCCGTAAGCCGTGGTGAAGGCAACCCCTCTAGGAGAAGCAAATCTCTGATTAAAAAAAAAAAAACATAAAGCGGGAGACCAGTACCGCATGAGGCTGGTCTGCAGTTTAACTTGTTGGTGGCTATCTTGCTCTTGCTTGTTGCTGGACCTCAACATTTTGAACCGAGAGAGATATTTAGCTGTCGTACAAAGCTAAATCTCTGTAACATCATCTTTGTATAGATACTCCCTCAGGCATCTGTCTATAAAATAGTCCTACAGTAATGGAAAAGTTGTGACGCGTGTAGGCTTGAAATGCTGGAAGCATGTAATAATTGATCTGCCTTCCTTATATATATCCGTGTGTGTATGTACGTATATGTGTAGGTATGTTTATATATGTACATGTGTCTGTATATGTATATATATCTATGTGTGTATGTATGTATATATGTATAGACGTTTGTGTGTGTTTGTATGTATATATGTATATATATACATGTTTGTTTGTGTATGTATGTGTATGTATGTGTGTCTATGCATATATGTATGTTTATGTATAAATGTATAGATATGTATTTATAGATATGTATTTATATGTGCATATATGTGTACGTATTTGTATGTGTATATATATGTATATATGTGTTTGTATTTGTATGGGTGTATATATGCATATGTATTTGAGTATGTATGCATGTGTGTATGTATATGTATTATATATTGTATGTATGTATGTATATATGTATATATGTGGGTATGTGTATGGATATATGTGTGTGCATGTGTGTATGCGTGTACGTATATATATATATATGCATATATATATATGCATATATATATATATATATATATATATATATATATATATATATATATATATATATATATATATATATATACAAACGGTCGGGTTTCAATCCTGGCTTGAGGTAGTTGCCTGTCTAGCCGCACTGATGAGCTGTGAAACAGCGAAACAGTACTGTATGTGGATGACTATATATATATATATATATATATATATATATATATATATATATATATATATATATATAGCAATGACCGTCTTCAGTGTCATGTCTGCTTGAGTGTGTGTATTCGCCGGTACCACAAAAATAAAAATAATTGAATAAAAATTTAAAAATAAATAAATAAATAGTCATGTAAGGGCTCATGGACATTAAGTGTCTGAGGGAGTGGCACTTGTCTGACAAGACGTTGCAATCATCATCATCTGTAGTGGAATTGGGACAAAAGTGGTTGGTCCCGTTCAATCCTGCCAAGACTAAACTAGTTTCATTCAATAATTACAAGAAACCCTCTCTACCACCCATAGCAATGGCCAACGACTCTTTATCTGAGAGTCCATCTTTCAAACTCCTTGGCCTAACGTTCACAGGAAACATGAGTTGGAACAACTATATTGAAGGCATTGCCAGGGCCGCTGCAAGAAAGGTGGGCTCTCTCTACCGTGCTAGAAAACTACTAACACCCGAAAGTATCCTGTACCTCTATAAGGCCACTATTCGCCATGTATAGAGTATTGCTGCCACATCTGGGCTGGTGCATCTGCTACTAGTCTCTCGCTCCTTGACAAGGTTCAAAAGAGAGTCGCAAACCTGATAGGCCCTGAACTGGCATCTAAGCTTCAGCCTCTGTCCCATCGACGAAAGGTTGCATCCCTCTGCCTTTTCTACAAGTATTTTAGTGGTGAATGCTCTGACGAACTGCAATCACTTGTGCCCCCCACGACGTGAGCACCGTCGACAAACCCGACAGGCTGCTAAATTCCACCCCCACATTGTAGAGATCCCTAGATGTAAAAGATCTTTTTACTCCAATAGTTTCTTCCCCAGAACCGCTAGACTCTGGAATTCCATTCCAGGTCCCTGCTTCCCCAACAGTACTGACGTGCAGAAGTTCAAGTGTAACGTTAACCGACATCTTGCTGCCCAAATCCCTACATAGTACCCCAGTATTTGTTGCTCCTGATAGTAGCCCCCTACACCAAAGTGGCAATTTGCCTTGTTTGGGATGAAAATGTAATTAAAAAAAATCATCATTTAAGTAAATGTATAAGTAAAGTATTAGTAAACATACATGCAAAATGTAAAAGTGTAGGTAGATTAACATATTGATAGATATGAATATTTGAACGCTAAAAACGGAAACTACAGATGAAAAACCGGCCAAACAAGGAAGAAAAAAGAATTATAATAAAAAAAAAATAATTTTAAGTTGTAAAATATTAAGAAACCATGCAGAGAAAACAATAATGGTATAGAAAAGAATATATATCGGAAAGGTTAAATTAATGGTTATGTAATTTTAAATTTACCATGATTGAATTTGGACTTATGTTTGCAGAAAGAGATCAGTTCGTTTTTAGAATTTATTATATTGCTACTTTGAGGGGAAGTAACTATAGTTGTAGCTTCGGTTGTGCAGAGGCGACATGACTTAGAGCCCGGAGTATATGACTTGACTTTTTTTAGATCCCTATTGAGAAAGGGGTATCATTAGGATTTAGTTTTTTTTTAATTAACGTGGTTAGAGAAGTTCCTTTAATTTATTAAATGCTCGAGCTCTGAAAGTAATATTTATTTGCTGATTTGTATTCGGGAAATAGTTTAAATTTTGTTCATTGTGTTGAACAAACCACGATAATAACTGTACGAGGTCTGTTTTGGAGGGGATAATGAGTGTTGTTAGTGGTAGGACGGATGTTCGGAGATATATCATTATTCTCATTATTATTATCGTTATTGTTATTGCTGGTTGTATGAGTATAGATGGAGGCGCTGCGTGTGATTAATAACTATATCAAATTGAGGATGAGAAGAGGGATAACTAGAAGAAAAAATATTAGTGTATGTTATAGGAGGATTGCGTGGGAGCTCTGTATTTGTGTATGATTATATAACATCTGTATGTATGCAATCATTATTGAGTAAGCAAAGATGTTTGTTATTACCATTACAATTGGTTTTGGGTTTAATTAGGAAAGCGATTTGTTTGGCTGATTTATTTTTTTGTGATTAGATGTTAAGATTATTTATGCTAAATTAGGCATAGTTGAATAAGAAATACTTATTTATTTTTTATTGAATATATATATATATTATATTTAATATTTGATCATTTTTTGTTGAATATATATATATATATATTACACATATAGGCATTATACTCTCATTGAAGCAAAATGCTTCCACTTGATACACATCGATATATAGTAGACAATGTTATAAGTATATATATATACATATATATATACATATATATACATGCATATATATATATAAATATATATGCGTTTTATTTTTTATTACTTTTTTATCTGTTCAATTACATATGCTTCGGTTTCGGATCATATTTATGATCCAGCAGCCTCATTAGACCTTACAGAAATGGCTATTATTATTTGGAAGAACGATTTTAAAAGAAATCCGAGAGAAAATATGCGCGAGAAAAAAGAGGAAAAAAAAAGGGGGAAAAGAAAATAAGGGGCGGAGCTCCAGAATAGTTAAGTATTGAAGTTTAAAATACATGAGATTGTAGTGTGTGGGGGGTTAGTAAATTCAGCTAGGCGTGGGTGAAGGTGTAGTGATATAGGGAGGGAGAGAGGGGGATAAAAGGTAGGGGTAAGGGGAAGAATTGGGTTTTAAGATTTGGTTGTATTTAGTAAAATTGTTTAGCTATACACTGAAGTATATGAATTGATGGGAGGGAGAGAGAAAGGTTTAGTGAACGTGTCATATGTGTTTGGCAGGATTACATTTTAGAACGGTTGCAGTTACCATGGCAAGTCTAAGCGTACATCCGACAATGAATTGTTTTAGGCAGTTAAGAGTGAATACATATGACAATACACGCGCAGATACGCACACAAAATACTCATATAGACACTTAGATGCATATATATACATATATACATATATATATACACAAATACGTATGTATATAAACGTATATCAACATATATGTATACAACCAGAGACGCACATACAAATATATACAGAAATTACGCGGAAACATACATGCCAATAAATGCACACACATGCACACACCCATATATACGTATACACACATACACGCGTATACACATATATACATACATACACACGTATACATATATGTACATACACACATACCCATATATATATTAATATATATATGCACACACATACACATACTTACATACACATATGCACAGACATATATCTCCAGTAGGATATTGATGCATATATACATACATACAAACACACATATTTACACATACATTCATACACTTATATAATGATCTACATATACATAAATATGTACATACATATACAGACATACACATATACACAGATATTTTTTTGTTTTTATACTAAGTAAATAAAGTAAAGTTAGAATAAAAAATAAAAAAATATACGGGTGTAGTTAATAATGGGAGTTTAGGTAGACGCATGATAAAATATGTTCTAATATATGTTACTGGTTTCATATTAAGGGGTCTGAATGGGGTTGCTTATATGATTGTGGGGGGTAAGCTATATAGGTTTGTAAAAAAATATAATATAAAATAAGATAAAATAAAATAACATTTTAGATTTCTAAATAGAGAATGAAAATAAGGATAACAATAAAATTAAATAAAATAAAAAACGAAATAAAAATAAAAATAAAATAAAAATAAAAATAAAATAAAAATAAAATAAATAAAATAAAAATAAAATTAAATAAAATTAAAATAAAATTTAAAAAATAAAAAAATAAAATAAAATAAAAACAAAATAAAATAAAATAAAATAAAAATAAAATAAAAAAAAACAAAAATACAAATAAAATTAAAATAAAAAAATAAAATTACAATAAAATAAAATAAAAATAAAATAAAATAACTTTAAAATTAAATAAAATAAAATGAAAACGAAATAAAATAAAAATAAAAATAAAATAGAATAAAATAAAATACAAATAAAATAAAATAAAAATACAAATAAAACAAAATAAAAAAATAAAATGAAATAAAATAAAATAAAATTAAAAATAAAGATAAATATAATGAAAAACTATATAAAAATATAAACAGAATAAGTTAAAAAATAAAGATGATAAAGATAACATGAATAAGGGCTGAAAGAATAATAATTAAATGCGGCGAATGTGCGAATGAGTTGAGGGATCAACTTTTATTTCCTTAAATTGTTTTTGTGTATATAGTTGGTAAATTTATATGGATCGGGGATAAAAATGAAAGTAGTAAGAATTATTAGTAAGACTAGCATATTAAGAGTAAGGTTGAGCTATATTTATAGTTATATGGTTAGTAGGATGTTTGAGAGTTTAAATGTGGTTTGACCGATGTAGAGGGTCCGAACGTTTAAGGGTTAAAGATTATGAATGTGGTGGTTAAGTGTTAGTCAATTAGGGGGTTCTTGTTGCTTCGTTACGTTCATATATATATATATATAGGGGGTGGGTGCCTAATTTGGTTTTTCGGGCAATGGTTATGCCTAACCTTATTTTCAGTGTCAGGTGTATTGCAAATATAGATAGATATGTGCATACACACACATACACGCATATGTATCCAGATATAGATATACCTGCATACGTACGTTGACCCACATATGCACATACACATATACACGCACACATACATACACCAACACCCAGAAGTACACATACGTCTGTATGTGCATATAGGCATAGATACACGTAATTTATCCATGCATATATGCAAGACCCATGAGCACACACACTCATACACGTAGATATACAAACACGTATACAGATACACATAAACACATACACAATCGAGCCCGCACATCCATCCACACAGACACATAAAGACACATGTACTTAGATAGGAGAGTAAGTAGATGCGTTAAAGAATATAGTATTTCTGGTACACCTGCACAAATGGGCAAATATATACATACAGATGTCAATATGGACTCTAATAAATGTACACCCATATATGTGGAGAGTTTAGTAGTAATTAGTAAGTTAGTGCGGGATAGTTTGATTCACGCATAGATGAATGTGCAAAAGTTAGGGGGTAAGTGGAGGAATGAAAAAAGAGTGTAAGACAGGTAGTTGGATATATATATATATATATATATATATATATATATATATATATATATATAGATAGATAGATAGATAGATAGATAGAAGGGAGAGAGAGAGAGTATGGTGTATGGGGGAAGAGAGTATATCTGGGAATATCTAGAAAGATAGGATAAGTGGAATACTTAAAGAGACAGAGTATCTGGTGGGGACGGGGGACGTCTAATGAATAAAGAGGTGAGTTAGTTGGATAAAAATTATTAAATTATTAAATTATTTAGAAGAACATTGGGCTATTGTTCTAACACGTAGAAAAAGAGAATGTGGGTTCTAGACGATAATTGTTTATGGAGTCTGGTTAATATTAAGGTGGGATAATGGTTCTATGTGGGTATAATTATAGAGTTTGGGGAGGAGTCTAGGGTAATTCTGTGGAGGTTAAGTACTTTAAATATTTTAATTACTGTTCTAAAGTTGGGGTATTTGGTTTAAAGGATTTTATAAATCAATTTATGTTCTATGTGTACACTCATGCCCATAAAGCATGGTGCGGATATATATTTAAATGCATTTCTTTTGAAATCGTTCATCCAAATAATAATAACCATTTCTGTAAGGTCTGATGAGGCTGCTGGATCGTAAATATGGTCCGGCAACCGAAACATGTAACTGAACCGAAAAAACGGTAATAAAAAAAATAAAACGCATATTTATTCTGCAATAGTATTGAGCACTCTCTTCAGATTTTCTAATTACCATTTTTACCATATATATATATATATATATGTGTGTGTGTGTGTGTGTGTGTGTGTGTGTGTGTGTGTGTGTGTAGAAAAGTCCAGATATTGTAAAATTGAAATGACATTATTTTGTTCCAAACACGGAATACGAAGTAAAGGTGAGGGGTTCTTTATTCCATGATTTTAAAGACAGGGGAAACACCTTAGTAAAATGTAAGTAGAGATAAGTATCTATATTTGTTGGTTAGCTAAACATTTTAAAACTGCCGGGAAAGAAAAATTCAAAGAAATATTAAAAGAAAAATAAACTTTATAGGAAAAATGAAAGGTCCAATAAGTATGGTTTTGAGAGTCAAATGTCTGCAATAGGTGGGGCGATTAATGAGTGCAAGAAAAGTTAAGTAGGATATCTTTTGGAATGTTTTACAAAACTATCGAGGTTAGAGAAGGGTAAATAGTCCGTGTTGCAAAATCCTGTTGTGATAGGCAGTAGTAAGATGCAATCTAAGAAAATGATAGTTCTTGTGCAGAGAGGCATATGAACAATTTTTAATATAGAGTTAAAATGGAAAAGAGATAATAAGTAAGGAACTATATATGAAACGGGACAATAATTGCTAAACACCCTTCCATGGGCAATCCAAATTGTAAAAACCGTAAAGGTTGGAATTTATAGCCAAAGTGAAAGAAAATGAGGTCAAATAAAGGTGTGGGAAGTTTTACAATCACGCTATGTATTAAAAAGCATGAAACAAAGCAGAGAAGCGGTGTTGGAGAGGGAAAAGAAGTAAGGTAAGGGGGAGGAAATAAGCGTAAAATATATGTGTCAATTACCTTGATATAATTGAAAGATATTTTGAAAAAATTGAGGAAAACGGTAACAGGTAAATAAATAAATAGTGTATGATTAAAGAAAAAATATATACATTGAAAAAAATTGATCTAAAGATAATTTTGAGAGGAAAGTCGTGTATAAAATTGCTATAAAATATTAAGAAAGTAAAAATGTAATAAATATAACCTGCAAACTTATGTGTATCTAGTTAGAGCATAAAGTAAGGTGAATAGAATGGGATGTCCTTGAACGGGCTGTGTAGGACTGGGAGGTTATCGCAAATGTTTAAATGAGCGATGGATTAAGGCGAAAATTAATTTAAGTAAGGATGTAGAGCGATTGATTTAATCCAGATTAAAATAAAGTCTAGCGAGAAATAATCGGAAATGATAGAGTTAAAGGTTAATATATTAAAAGGATCAGTATGTAATGAAATAAAGGAGGAATCAAATAAATACAGTTTTTATAGAAAGATTGATAGAATATAAAGCGGTATAAACTAAAATACGAAGAGGAAAATCATGTAATGCCGAAGACGAGGATAGTGTCAAGGTACTAAATCTGGAGTTCTTTAAGGCTATAACCAGCCGGAAATAAAAACATTAAAGGGTGGATATAATAGAATGATATAAACAAGCAAAATGACGTTAAGATAAAAAAAACGGAACCGTCGGAGCAGTAAGCTAAACGGAATGAAATATTTAAGGAATGCTAAATAAAAGAAAAAGGGATTCTAGGTAAAAGGGAAATTACAAGTCAGTATGATATAAAATTACCAGCCAAGGATTGAAAAGTGAAGTAAATCAGGGGCAGAGAGTTATATAATTTCGATTTTGAAATATATTTCTATGTTTGCAGCTTGAAATAAATTCGTTTTAGAAGTTAATTATATTAAAATATTTTCAGATAAGGAGATACTGTTTACAATATCCGATATACAAATCTGGTATTACTTAGCGTCAGGAGTGTAGACTTAGATTTTTTAGTACTGACCATTTAATGGAGAAGCCGTAAAGTTTTTAATTGATGTAGAAAGTCCTGTACCAGTTTTTTGCTATGTTATTTCTGTTAAATTAATGGATATATTTTGAAATGCAGGGTTTAATTAGCATGGGGGCTGAGCAAATACACGTATGGGTTTTAGAGGGGGTTCGTTTAATGCTCATTGTATAATTACTATTCTTAAAATTAGGTAAAAGAAAAGCTGCAATAAATAGTTTAGTTATGGAGATTTCGGGCTTGGAGAGGAGCAATCAGAAATGTATTTGAAGAATTTATAGGGGGGTTAACATAGTTACTATTATCATTAGCAATTGGAGGAGAACTAATTTGGGAGGGAGATAAAATGAGCTTTGAGAGTTTACTTGAAGAAGAGTATGATTAAAGTTAAGATTATTAGGAAAAATAGGAAGATTATTTGGATGTGATTCGGTTACGGGACAAGCATAGATTACATCCTTGTGTATGCAAATATTCATTATTGGGCAGTTCAATTTGTTCTGGAAATTACAATCAGTGGTGAGTTTACAGGGGGTAGGACCAGACTGAGCAATCGTAATGTTCTCATGTGCTATTATTGTTTGGGCGTTATTTAGACATAGTGGAATATGAGATTTTAATTGATTTTTCATTTCAAATTATGCTATATCAATGTGGATGTTTAAATTGTGTTTCAACAATTATAAAGAATTACTTAGGAGAATTAGTTTAGGCGTTACTGCTAAAAGGGTGATTAAACCAGGTATTTTTTATTTTCTGTTAAAAGATTTCATTGTGCAGAGTGGTGGGGATCATTTGTCTAAGAAAACCTGATAGTTATTGGGAAAGGTTATTTAAATTACTATTTTAATTTGGTGAAGAGTTTGGATTTGCTCTTTTGCGCGTCATATTATGTGTAGGTACGAGATTAACGTGGTTCGAGAGGAATATGTATTCGGTGAATTTATCTTCTCAGAGTATCCCGAATTAAATTATTGATTATTGAAAAAAGTCGAATTTTGGTCGAAAGTTTTTCTTCAGCTGATAGCTTAGATTGTGACCTAATCAGCCTAGGTGGAGTGAAATTACATTGTAAGGTGGGATTACAGAGAGTTAAATTAGAGCTATGGTTGAAAATTGCCGTAACAGGGTGCCAGCGAACGATGAATTAGACCTTTTTATTCTTATGGACAACCTGAGACAACAGTAGATAATCTTGCCAGTAAGAAGAGAGATGGCATTGTAGCTGATGTGAAATACATTTTTCTTGTAACGGGAACAAACGAAAAGTCGAATTATGAAACAATAAACTGTGAAGGTGATAATTTGGAGATATGTAGCAGATTGTTTAAGCTAGAGTTTCGACCCGGTGTGACGGATTGTACGATAATTGGTTAGTTGTAACACCCTGGTATGTTCCGACCAATACCAACCCGATATACGCAACCCGGTGCAAACCATGGAAATCAGTTCCGCAGCAAGTTTGTGAAGTGTCCACTGTCTCTACACCTCGCTGTTCGAGACGCACTCATTATTTGACTGGTCAAAAGTTAAAAATCGGTAGTTGAAAACCAAACTAAAGTCCGTTTATCGGATATCGTAACTACGAGAAAAACGAAATTTTAAATCGAGATTTAATTTTTGTTTCTTCTGTGAAAATCTGTGCATACTTATTGTTTTTTTATGAATTATTAATTTCATACGAACGCTACAACCATAGTAAATGTTGTTTATTCTTGCTAATACTTACAAGTGAAAAGAAAAAGACAACCAAGTTGAATGATCTTTCCTTTCAGCCCAGGAAAGATGTTAGATGAGATCAATTACTGCGTCCAATGTCATGACAACCCTGTACATATAATATCATATCATATAGGGAATACATTAATGCATTATTGCATACGTCTGCTTTATTTGTGATATAGAACGGTGATTCCCGAGAAACGGAGAAAATATCGAATAGTATTACGAAATACAATCATCATCTATTTTTTTGTGCAACACGTCGGTTAACAAACACACTTTTTTAAGGGATAGTTCTATCGAAGATATCGATTAATCTAACTGCCCACTAGGTTAACACATATGTCCGATCTATGAATATTTGAATAGAACTGTATAACTTACCAAATGTAATACGTAATCATGCTGTATTAGTAATATTATGGCTCCCGGGAAAAACCGAGTTAATTAAAGAAAAATAAGTAGCAAGCAACAACATTTAGACACACCACATGTGTGCTATTTAGTATGTTGAGTATTTTTGGTTTGCTACATACAAATAACCACAAGTTTAGCTGTTATTACTCGGAAAGGGTGCTATTGAAACCACCCAATATATATATATATATATATATATATATATATATATATATATATATATATATATATATATATATATATATATATATATATATATGGGTGTTGAGGATTCATATATAGCGAGAGACAAAGAGAGATCAGGAGATTGATAGCAAAAATGATCGTTTAAGTTTTTCAATATTTCTTTATCAATTTTAATTATTCATCAGTTTGACCCTATCTGTCGCTTGGCATCCAACTAAGAGCTACAAATGCATATGTATGTATGTATGTATGTATGTATGTATGTATGTGTGTGTGCGTGTGTGTGTATATGTGTATTGGGGTGGAGAGGGCTCCCGTAAGCCGTGGTGAAGGCAACCTTTCTACGAGAAGCATATCTCTGATTTAAAAAACAAAGCTGGAGACCAGTACCCGCATTAAGCCTGTCTGCAGTTTAATTTGTTACTGGCTATCTTGCTCTTGCTTGTTGCTGGATCTCAACATTTTGAACCGAGAGCGAGAGAGACTTGGCTGTTGTACAAAGCCAAGACTCTGTAACATCATCTTTGTATAGATACTCCCTCAGGCATTTGGGCTCATGGATTTTAAATATCTGAGGGTGTGGCACTTGTCTGACAAGACGTTGCAATAATCATCATGTATGTATGTATGTATCTATCTATCTATCTATCTATCTATCCGTCTGTCTTTCTCTTTTTCCATCTCGCTATCTCTCTCTTTCTCTCTTCATATCTCTACATAAATACATAGAAAATAATTGTAAATGATTATATATTTTCTCCATTTATTTCGTACACGTTGACGTGTTGGAACATAAAATATATTTAATGTAACACCTAAAGATAGATTGTATTTTTTTTACATTTGGAAAAAAGGGGTTCTGTTCTCTTTAAGTACAGTTTGCATCCCTACCAATGAATACATACGAAATAAATAGAAAAAGAGACATATACATTTATATATCTTCTATTGATATTTTTATAAACTCACACACACGCGCACATACACACATATGTATATATATATATATATATATATATATATATATATATATATATTATAAGGAATACACACGGATCCATGTTAACACACACGCACACACGCGCACAAACGCACACACAAACACACATACCCACACACACACACACACACACACACACACACACACACACACACACACACACATATATATATATATATATATATATATATATATAAACTGAGCGTATATGTGTGTGTGTCTGGTCACGAATATGTTCCTATATGGTTGACTATTTTAAAAAACTGATTACATATAATGATAGAAGATGTATAGAGGATCAGGAATGGACATTTTTGATCTGGCAGAACGGTGGTTCATAAAACTCGTGGGGTATGCGTTCGTGCATGGCCCCGAAAGTATGGAAATAAAATTGAAAAACAAAAACGTTTACAAGGATTTTTTATATAGATGTACATAAAAATACTTTGAAAAGTATGTTTCAACTCAAATAGGAATGGTATAATAACATTGTGGGATGTGCGATCGCGCCAGTACTCCATGGAAATATGGCACAAACTTTAACAAATACTTTTCATATCTATTTGCGTCAGTTACTTTGATAATTACGTTTCAGTTTAAAGAAATATGGTATAATAAATGTATTGGGGGTTCGTTCGCGCCTGACCTCCATAGAATGTAAATATGTCACAAAGTTTAACAAGGGTTTTTAAAAGGGATGAGGGTCCACAATAACACCTTAACTTTAATCTTAATTCACGTTAGCTTTTATTTATTTTTTTGAGTTGAATCATATTGTGTCGAATAAATTCACCTCATAAATTCACGTTCATATTAAAGTGAAAACCAAAAAAAAAAGTCGAAACTTTAGACAATTCTCGACACAAATTTTGCATAACTCTGGGGGTTTTCCTTCTCAACTTGCACGTGGAACTCTTTCGAAAATAGATAAATAGATAAATAATAAAAAATAAGAACATTACTTGTTATCGTGTCAAAAGAAGGAGAAAATCCTGCTCATGTGATTACGTGTCTTTTAAAAACATTTACATCACCTTTTTATTTATATGTCTGTTTAAGCTTTTTTCAGAGTACTAGAAGGAATTAAGTTGATTACAACTCTTTCTGCGTGTTCATTACATTACAATAGTACAACCCTGAATCAGACGGCGCAATACTACACCATTCAATACTGTAAAACTAAAACGAAGTTTTTCTGCTTGTAAAGTGCGTCATTTTCTTCTTATTCATATTTATATCGATTCTTTGTTTTAAAATACTAAAGTAATTAGGTATTTACTTTTTTTAATATCCCATTTTGCTGTTTCGAATTATTTTACTAAAGTAAATAAACCTTCAATTTTTTTCAAAACTATGTTTGTTTTTTGTTTTTCGATATTTCGTCGATATTATTTAGTAAGAGTGTTTAGCAGAAAAGCCAACAAACGACTACCATAGTCAATAAAAGTTTAGTTCATGTTTTTTTTTTTTTTTTAAATAGTTTTAATGCTCTTTACTTGAAATAATTTCAGCGAACCGTAATTAAAACGAAATTTGAGGCGATAACTGTTTAAATTAAGTTTTATATAAACTACACATGGCATAATCGCATATTCCACAAGCACAAAATAACGGAAACCATTAAAATATGTTTATAAATATTCCTTACGTTGACGGAACTTTCTTAAATTGTTAACAAAGAATGCTCAGGTGCCCCTCCTTCAAATTGGAAACGGGGCTCTTAATTTCAAAGTCGCTGCCATTTTGATTTTTTTAACCGGTTCGTGAATTAAAAAAAAATATTTTACAAACTACTAAAAATACAAACCAATGAACTTTTGTACCATAAAAGTAATTTTATTGAATATGATAACATTTATTTTTGTATATTTATATTATTATATATATAACATTCTTTCATTTGTAAGGAAACATCATTTTGTTGGTTACTCTTGGTTACGAATGGAAACAAAGTTGATATAAAAACATATACTTTCACGAAAATTATCTTTACTTTCATCATATTTTCTTAGGGTACATTTCTGAGTATCAAAACCTATCTCTTTACAACCCCCTTTTTTCATAACCTATCATACTTTCATCAATCACAGTCTATTTTCTGTAGACTGTTTTCGAACAACGTTGTTGTCAACGACAGGTATTTCTGCTAGTATATATACATATATATATATATATACACGTGTATACGTGTGTGTGTCTTCGTGCATGTGTTGTTTGTCTATAAAAAATAAAAAAGACGTTTTAAGGGGGGGTTAAGATAAGAAAAAAAGTCAAGTTCAAGTAAACTGCTTAGAGTTATGAGGTTTCTCTTTTTCATCCTTTCCATTTAGGACTACTCCACTAAGTTAACAATATTAAAAGTGTCGGTTCATGTCTAAATTCGTTAATTAACACTTGCTTTTTATTGTTCCTTGGTAATCACGGAAAGCAGCTGCGTTCAAAAATGTTTACGCTTTTATTATCAACACTAGAACTGAAACCCGGAATATTTGTTAGCAGATAAGAGAACAAGTGTAAGTACTCTGCAAGTAATCATATTCTAAAAACATACACAATAAGCGGTTAGGATTTTTTTTTATTACTAGAAAAATATGACCAAAGACATAATGTACAGGGCATGACAATCTAGAATATTGATAGAGCGTTGAAAGTAAGAATGTCCTACGCAACGAAGTTCCATTAAGGAATAAATGCTCACAAGGTTACTATGAGGGTTAACAAGAAATATTTTTTTTGCGATTTGTCTCTTCAATTCAAATGAACAGATCTCGGCTCACATAACGATTAATGCATCAAACTTAAAATCATAAGAATCAACACACTATTACCAAGGGAAAACAAGTGTATTTATGCATATGACGTAGAACAAATCCAGCGTTCTGAAGTCACTGAACACACTTTTGATATCGCTTAGGTTTTTGAAATATTTCTCACGCAAAAACTTGTGGAGATGGTTGAAAAAGTGGTAGTCGGTAGTTGAGAGACCTGGCGAGTAGGAGGGATGAAGCAGCGTTTGGTAACCCAATTCTTTCAACTTCTTTAGTGTCGGTTTAGCAACACGCGGTCGAGCATGTGTATTACAACTTGTCGTTTGACTGAAGACACCATTTACTACTGATTCCTTCCTTGAACTCTATATAATCATTGATTTTTATATTGTTTTAATTTTTATTATTTTTAAGATACAAATAAAACGAATATTTTGTCACTTTTTTATGAATTAACCAGCTTAATGCTGGCCCAATGATATTATAACCCCAATTATTGTAAAATTAATATCAATAATCATTCATGGGAAAATTTATTCAAGAAATTTTGTGATTGATCTGGGTATACGAATAAGTTTTATTTTCTTACGTCCTGAATAGACCGAATGATGTATATATAATATTAAGAACATAGGATGACAAAAGTAAATGATTTGTCTGATAGTCGTTTAACTAACGACGATTATACCAGTCCGATTTTGTTTACGAACTATTACGGCGTTTATTGAATTAACCGAGACAAAGACCGATTCAGATAGCGAAATAGACGAACAAAACGCAGACAAACTATTTCAAACATAGCGGAAGGTAAGACTGATGAGCAGAATAAGAGGGCAATTCTGGAGAAATTACGCGTGCGAACAAATACTGGCGTAATGGTTCTCATCAATGTCTGGCTGGTAAAAATGGCGGTATTGTCAGTGGAGTCATATTGAGACGCTGAACAATACCTATTTCTTTTTTGTTAATAAAATATATCAACCAATAAGATTTATTAATATCAATCAATGATGGCTCCTTTTTCTTTTGTGGGTATAATAATGAGTGTGCTTCATTAGCCACCCTTTCTCCCTGACACCCACGACGCACCTAAAATAAAACACGTATATAATGTTAGAATGTATGTTTTTAAGAACTCGAGAAAGAGATCATCTGTGTTCATTATCTTTTCACATCTATTGAGGAATTTTAGACAATCAGTATTAAGTCCAATTCTGTAAGTTCCGAGAATATCTACAAGAAAAATGAAGTTAATAAGCCATTAAAATCTATTTTTTATTCTATTAATATAGTACTAAAATAGAAGCCATTCGTGTGATATTCGCATTTACAAGAATGGTATATTTTCGGAGAATAAGAATAATGAGAAACTGAAAGACCGTTGCAGAATACAACACATTTCGTCACACATTGCATTCATGGTTAATTCTGATTCCATTAATACAAGCACCATTTTTTTTTTTTTTTTACTCTTCAGCTATTTGTTTCCGGTGTCAATATATATATATATATATATATATATATATATATATATATATATATATATATATATATATATATATATATATATATATAGTAAGTTATAAAAATATATATGGCAATTATGCTAAACAGAATATTTCGCGTTTCATCGACGCTAGGATTCGTCAGGCTTATGCTTGACGAACCATAAGCCTGACGAATCCTAGTGTGGATGAAATGCGGAATATTCTCTGTAGCGAAATTGCCATATATTTGTGTATTACTTAGTACGTAGCTCTGCCTATGTATTGAGCAATGTTGAAGTAAATACTTAAAGTTTACGCACAAAATAATACATTCGTATATGAATTTATGTGATTAAATGAAGTAGTCATATATATATATATATATATATATATATATATATATATATATATATATATATATATATATATATATATATATATATATGGGGGTTATGAAGAAGAACCTGAAGTCCTACCAAACTAATATTCCAGGTAAACCAAGTGCAAAAACGATCCAGACAATTGCAGTTAAGGAAACAACGAGGATATTAAAAAGAGCTCTCAGTTGGTTTCAATAAAAAGCAGGGCAATGTTGGCAGCTGGTTTGGCGGCCCAATACCCACCATTACAATCTTAAAAGAAAGAAAAAAGTGTGGGGGTTACAGCAGGAAGTAAATAAACATATATAAACATTAATTATACCCGAGAGAAACTCGAAGATACATGTTATATATTACCCAAAGCTGTTCTTGAGAACTCGGTATCATTTCAATCTTACAAGTAGCAAATATCCGTCCTCGTTTCATGTTCCCATGAGTCGACAAATTTTAGCTGATATGCTGCAGGGTTGATAACAAAGATTTGATTTTTGAGAGGAAAAAAACGTTTCGAAGATCGGACGCAGAGGTCATCGTAACATGAATCTGAAAAGCGCTAAATGAAAATCAAATCCAGATGTAAAGAGCAAAAAATATTAAATGTCATTTTGAAACTACAATTATCAATGCAGATAAAAGGCGAAATTCAAATTGTTTCAAACAGACGATGAAATTTTCGAAATTTTGTAGTTTAATTTTGTCTGCTAACAACGTCCAATGTCATTCCGGAGCTTCTTTAGATGTATATGTAAACTCGTAAATAGTTATTTTTAAAAATCCGAAAAGGCTCGCAAAATTCTTACTAGAATTATCGCGAGGTGACGATCTCTCAGTGGAGCAAGACTCCTGTGTCTATCAGTAGTGTTCAACATTATATAATAATAGTTTAGGCGTGCATCTTGAACATATAAATATACACAGCCATTAAAGATACTGGACCTGATGTAGATATAGATACTTGACATTGGTATGAGGTCAAATATCACGTTTAATAGAACGTTAAGGTAATCAAACGTTCCAGTCGGTGATTGGCGGGAACGCTTGAGACGCAGAATTATCAGTCGAAGTCGGCCCTATAAAAGAACGACGTTCCATATACAATAGCCATTTTTTGTTCGCCTAAACATTGTTATTCGTTTCCAATCTTTATAATTGACTAGAGTCTTTCTTTTTTGCCTGGTAAACATTTGTCACTACTTTGGCATGACGGCACTTTTCTAATCAGCACAAACGCGTATCAGGTGTAAAGTGCGCCGTGTCGCTCTTTGTCGTTCTATTTTTATCTGTTTATTTTTTTAATTGTTATTATATCTGTTTGCTTCAATTGTCCTTTGTTACTTTTTCATCTGCCTTACCCGTGTTCCCTATATCGCTCAATTTAATTATCCGTCTTCATCTAACTAAACTTTTGTCATTTTCTGTCTATATGTCATTTTGCCTGCTTGTCTGTTTTCGACTCTCTACGCTCTCGCACTTTCTCCCTCTCACGCTTTCTTATCACTTCAGCTAAAAGGCATAGAATCAAACTTAAGGCTACTAAAAGAACACATTGTAGAGAGAATGAAGAGAGATCATTTTCTTCTTAAATATAAAGGGCAAAAATCTGTTTAAATGTATGTGTGTATGGTTGTATGTCTGCCTAAAACTTTCGACTGACGCGACGAATTTCAACGATACTGCTATCGTTTTTAAGCTCGACCCTTCGGACGTCCAATATATAGAAAAAATGGATCAAAACAGTTATTGCTCCACCGTAAACTAGGCACTTTTCTACAGGGAGGCGTCACTTTTTTTCACCGATATTTGCGCAAGTCATCCCCTTTTTTTGATTGTCCAGCCTAGGTTTTTATTTACGTCGCTTCCGGTTTGGGGGTGGGCGTAACAGCAACGACGTAACTTTTTTACGTTTTTTCCCGCCTTCGCGGTACGAGTTCGAGCCTGTCTGCCTACTACCACTTCTTTTTTTCATTGTTCAACATACACCTCCAAAAGCCGGGCAATACCGGACCTCCAGGTCGAAGCTACTATATATATATATATATATATATATATATATATATATATATATATATATATATATATATATATATATATATATATATATATATATATATATATATATATATTCAAAACCTCTTCCCTTCATTAGGCTATCAGAATTTTTGTAGGAAATTTTGACATCCCTAACGCGAAACTGCGAATAAAATATTAAAAAAAACTCGTAATTTCTCCTTTTAAAGTGGGTTGTTTATTTTCTTTAAGGATTATATATCCAAAATAAACCATCGAAGTTGTATAAAAAGTACTAGAAATATTATTGTTTTTATTTTTTAAAAAACAGTAATGAAATTAATTGAATTTTACGAGTTCAGTATTTTTCAATTTAAAAAATTAAAAAATATATCAAACTTTTTCTATTGATTCTATTTTTACGATATTTTCAGGGTCAATGTGAAATTTCATTCTCTTTCCAATAAAATGAATGTAATATTTTAGACAAACTTTTTTTTTAAAATTTACGCTCCCCCATTTTGAAATGCATATTATAAAGTAAATAATTAATTTACTCACCAAAGTTTTAAATATCACAAATTGAAAATAACAGATCAATAAATAATATATTCAAATTTAAAACTAAAAAAAATAGAATTGTTTTTTTAGAAATTTACCTGTAAAGCCCGAAGTTCAAAACCTTTTTTTTTTAAACCACTTGTTTTTTTGTTTTTTTGTTTTTAAATGGAACCTTGGTCTAGTCTCCTTTACTTGAAAAAAATTAGGGTTGCAATTATATTTTTCGAGTAGTTATAAGTTTGGAAAGACAAGGGATCGAATTAATTCAGGCCCCCATTTTGTAAATGTCTATTAAAAGTAAGTAATTAATTATCTCACCAAAGTTTTATATCTCACATATTGATGATAAAAGATCAATAAATAATATATTCAAATTTAAAACAAAAAAAGAAGTCCGAAGTTTAAAACCTTCTATTTTTTAAATCACGTGGTGTTTTTCTGGTTTTTGTTTTGTTTTTAATGAAACCTTGGTCCTTGCTTTTTTCATTGAATAAAAAATAGGGTTTTAATTACATTTTTCGAGTAGTCATAAGCTTAGAAATGCAGGGTGTCAAATTATTCAATATTTTTCACGAAATTTCTGACACACCTATCCCTTCATTGAGGGGAGACTGAAAAATCTGCTGCTATGGTTTTAAATGATATGAAATAGGAGCAAGGGGAGACTTGATTCCAAATATTTCAAATAATTTATATATCCCCTCTTTTTTAAAATAGGGTACGATTATGAATATTTTCAGTATGAAATACTCCTTATGCACTATGAAATTTATTTCTATGTATGACAACCAAAGAAGAGAAATAAAACATATGAGAAATATTTGGTATTATGTCTCCCCTTGCTGTTATTTTAGATCATTTGAAACCATAGCAGAAAGTTTTAGTCTTCCCTCCACCAATCCCAGAGGTTTTGGGGAAATATCAGATTATTAGCAGTCCATAAAGCAAAATTAGGAAAACAAATGACTATAATTGAACCATTGTTAAAAGTGCAGTAACTTTCCACCCTAAAAAAATCCTTTAAAATACCACTACAAGAGGTTACGAGGGGACTGAAAACGAAAATTACGTTTAGAATTCGAGGAAACGAGTCGTTTCCAAGACATGCAGAAATTATACTTTCCAAAATTAGGGGATCACTATTATATATAAATTACGTAAAATGAACACCCATTTTATAGTCATTTTTATAGGGGCGTCTTTTATTTTTTAGGGGTGATGATTGTTTGGTTATTGCGGCCTGGTAGACAAGCCTACCTTTAAAATGTTTTATATGGTTTTTTAGGTGTGTTGAAAACGAATATCGCATTGACATTTTCCACAAGTAAGTAGTTTTCTGGGTATGCAGAAATGTAATTAGTTAGGTTATAAGTAAAGCATAACTTTGCTTAAAATCCTGAAAAATATTTATTTGCGGAAATTTTGGTTTCAGCAAACCTAAAATAGAAATGTGTTTCCTGTAGATCTGAAAACTTATATAAAACGGATTTTTTAGGTAAGATTTGTATTGGTCTACCATTTTACAAAAATACCAGTACTAGAAAAGAAAACAGACCCCCCCCCACAAAAGTGGTCATAACGTGGATGTTCTGTTAACGTAAATAAATATAGTAAAGTAAACACTTTTTCAAACAATAATTTCTTCATATCTAAGAAACTATTCGTTTCCTAGAATTTTAAATGGTGTTTTCGTTTTCACACACCATCGAATACCTATAATATTAATAGTTTTTTTTTTTTAAGGTGGAAAGATACTGCCCCTTTACCGAAACATTTTATGGCGATGAAAATATGCGAAAATTAAGTTCTAGATGATGGATCGTCCCCTTTATGGGCGAACTAAGAGGTAAATGTCACATAGCCAACTACACTATTTAAATCATTATCTTTCTAACGAGCCTTCATGCGTGAAATTCTAGTCAATAGTCGCTGAGACTTGTAACTTATAAGTTTGACAGAAAAGGTGATATATCTACTTATTTATCTATCTATTTATATATATATATGTTGATATATATATACACACATATATATATATATGTGTGTGTGTGTGTGTGTGTGTGTGTGTGTGTGTGTGTGTGTGGGGATATACCTTGTAATATTCAAATGGTCATATCTTTACTTTTATGGGACAAAACTAAATGAAACAAAATGAAAAATTTTATCGTTATACTATTCTAAGGTTAAAATTGTATGACAATTGATAAAAAAAAAAACTATATAATCAAACCAATGAAATATGACCAAATTTGCCTGCATTTGTATATATAGCGTCTATGCAGATTAATTTTAATTTTGCTACTTTGGGATGCATTTTGCTCAGGGTTCTTCTATGATTGGTTGTCTCCCCTGTTGGCTGATAGGCGACTAACATATATATATACATATATATATATATATGCATATATATATATATATATATATATATATATATATATTGAGAGAGAAAGAGAAAGAGAGACACACACTTTTGTCAATTATTGATTATATGACCTCTAATTACATTGAGCTTCATAAATTAAGAATTGGTATGAATAAAATGTAACATATAATTGAAAAAAAAAACCAACATATTTTCATTGAAATATATATATATATATATATATATATTTATATATATACATATATATATACATATATACATGCGTGTGTGTGTTTGTGTGTTTGTGTGTGTATCCTGCGTTGACCTATGTGAACAAACAAACAAGCAAATAAACAAAGTAAATGACGTTCGAATGCAAAACGCTATAAAGACTGTTTTAATTGAAAACGTTAAACAATATAAGTACGTATACCTAACACTTACAATTAATTTAAAAAAAGAAATAACTCATTTTTATTAAAACGAAAAAAGGAATTGCTACTCGTATCAAATGGAAACATTTTTAGTCTGGTTACATGTTAAATTGCAACACTTTTTGTACTGATTGTTTCATAATTTTCAAAATAGTGCTGATCCAGTTTTGTATTCAAACTTTTCACACACACACACACACACGCACACACGCTTGAGCACACACACGCACACAAACACGCACACACGCACACACGCACACACACACACACACGTATATATATATTCCTCTTTGTGATTGACTTCTACATAATAAAAGAAAAATAGAGAGGAAGACAAATAGTGAGTAGGAAGAGTATTGACAGAATTTGCTTAAAGATAGATTAAGCATACAAGAAAAAAACATTGAATTTAATAAAAGAAGTACAGAAACTGTGAGAATAAATGACTATTCCAAACTACGTAAAAGATGTTATGCGGGAGTCACATCAGTGAAAAGAACAAAAAAGGTATAAATAAAGGAAAAACTATTAATATAAACTGAGAATAGAAGTGGAAGAGAAAGAACTGCTTTCTATTTATATATTTATATGTAAGAACGGTATAAGAATTGAGGCAACATAAATGAACTTCATTTGAAACACTTATTAACATGTCTTTAGATCACAAGGGAATTAACGACCTAAGAATGTTCTGAACACACATTTAGGTCGACCTTGTGCCAGATCCAGTCCTGGCGGAGAAGAATAAATAAAAAGGAAGAGAAAATGATAGAGAGATAGTGATAGTTCTGATGCCGAGTTTGATAGAATAAACATTGAGATTAAAAGAAAGTCTAAAGGGCGATGTATTGTTAAGTGTAAAAAAAAGATGCGAGATTAAATTTTGAACGGCAACAACAACAACAACAACAACAACAATAATAATAATAATAATAATAATAATAATAATGATAATAATAATAATAATTAACATGAGGAAAATCAAAATAATACCTATAATATTAGGAGCACTAGGCACAATCCCGAAAAACTTTGAAAAAAAAATGTGAGAAATTCGAATCAGAGGAATTACTGGACAATACAACAAACAACGATAATGAAACCAGCGGAAATATTAGGGAAAACCCTTGAATGTGGAGACTAGCACACACGAAGCACAAACGCAGACTAGACAAACTGCTTATCCAAACAAAACATGAAGCGCTACATTAAATGATAAAAATTGAAACTGCATACCTATGTTCCAAGACACCCTTCCCCATTGCCCCTCCCCTCAAAAAAAAGAGTGAGACCGACTAGCGAAGTAGTCAAAGAGGAAGGAAAGACCGAGGAGTGAGCACTGAACAGACATCCACTGTATAAATGCGAAGAGAACTGGGACCCTTGGGAGGCTTATTACCACTCAAATTTCAGTGAAGACCAATGGCCACTGCCAACCATAAATCAATGGCCAGAAGCTGTTGCGATAATGCACATTTATTTGTAATTTGTATCGAAAGAGGTGGAGAGTACTGGAAAAATCTGGTGAGACTGGTTGTCACTCAGTTCCAGGGTACACGACAGGCTGTATTCAATGAGATCTTTCATGGCCTGCGTGAAAGCTCCTTCTCAGCCAATAATAATAATAATAATAATAATAATAATAATAATAATAATAATAATAATAATAATAATAATAATAGAGAGAGAAATAGTATAAGTTTAAGAGATAAATAAAGGTTAACAGAAAGTTTATCGAAAACTCGTTTGAATTTGGAGAGAAACTTGGTTGAAGAGAAAATTACAACATAGATAAAGAAAGCGAACGCACTAATAAATAGGACTAAGTCACAACTGTGGAAATTAGAGAGACGGAAAGGTAATACGCGAAATCAGAACGAATGATCTTTTAAAGAGAGAGAGACAGACAGACAGAGATAGAGAGAAATAGAGAAAGAGAGAGACAGACAAACAGACAGAGACGGGGCGAAAGAGAGAGAGAGAGAGAGGGGGGGGCTAATAGGGACGACTCAGTCAGAACAAGCAGTATAGACAGATAAAAAAGAGAGTTTGATATGGATTGAGAGAGAAGGGAACAGAGGTGAAGAAGATCTATAGAAATAACTTGACAGAACTAGAAAAGAGAGATGTAGAGATACGTAGGGAATAGCGTGGAATAGTAGGGTTCCTAATTAAACACAGGTAAAGAAAGACATAAATAGAAATCTTCTTAACCTAAAGCGGAATCCAATTGTGGGCAGAAAAACCGGCTCCCCAGATAAGCGAGCGATGCTGAGATCAAGTGGATTAGGGACTGATGTGCGGCGCTTCAAACCAAGCCCACGTGGCACTACGCCCTCCCCTCCCGTCAACTGCTTTTTATTCCACCCTTCTCTATCTACATCACCCTTTTCTATCTACGTCGAGTGCGTACTCACCTCTTCTCTCTGATTTCTCTGCTCAAAAACGTAAATGTTGCAACATCTCTCCAAGAAAACCTATTAACAAGAAAAAGAGAAACCCCCACAACGAACCACTGGAACGTTATATTCTTGGTCCTTTTCTTACAAACATTACATAAAATGAGTAGATCAGATATACATCATACGGCTTCGAAATCATTATCACAATGAAACAATTAGGCAAAAAGAAAGTAAAAAATGGTTACATGCTTATGTTTCCTACTGACAATCATTTCACCGTTGGTTTCTCTCTCTCTCTCTCATATATATATATATATATATATATATATATATATATATATATATATATATATATATATATATATATATATATATATATATATATATCTTTATATATATATATCTATATATCTATATATATATATGTATATATATATAAATGTCTCTCTCTTTCTCTTTATATACATACATATATATATATATATATATATATATATATATATATATATATATATATATATATACCCACGCACACACATATGTAGATGCCTCTCTTTATATATATATATATATATATATATATATATATATATATATATATATATATATATATATATAGTGATTAAATGACAAAAGAAAATAATTACAAATTTCATGATGTTGACCATCTTATAATTTATTCTTTTAATTAAGTTGACATTTACAATTCTTGACAGTATCTGTTTCGTAGTGCAAAATCAATCACTTAATTATTTCTAAAATTCAAAGTGGCGTAATGTAAAAATATCATAAGGGATTTACAGCTTCTCTTCCAATTTTCGGATACTGATCATGTCAAAATCCACTCTATTTCCTTTGGACGGATTGATTGTTGCTATTTCTTCTGATGCATTAAGGGCATAATAGATTCACTGATTGATATAATAATTAAGTGAAAGGAATAAATTATAAGATGGTCAACATCATGAGCTTTGGAATATAGTCTATTGTTATTTATTCACTATACTGCTCTGTAATTACATTGAACTTGTTAAATAAGGATTGGTATATATTATAAGAAAATATATTTCCAACGAAATGTATATATATTCTACGGTACAATAACGTTCACACAACGGTTCTTGCCAGATCACCGAGGTTAAGAAACGCTGAGCCTGACCAGTACCACGCGGATGGCCATTTGGGAAGACTAGGCGCTGTATGTACCGCGTCAATTCGTAAAAATGTCCATGTTGGTATCTAAGAACGAATTAAGTTACTGAGAGAAATGCACCCCGGGCTTGGTAAAGACATGCATCTAAAAGAAGGATAAGCTCTTATGTAAAAACCCGTCTTGCGGTAGTCTTGTTGCAATCATCTGCTCTGTATTGTTGCAGTCATCTGCACCGACAAAGTTTAGCAGTAATAACAAAAAGTGTGATTATTTCTACACAAAGCCTTCCACACTATAAACAAATCAAATGTGTGGACTTTTGCATAACGTATTTGTTGCGGCGGAACCTCATACGTCGAAAGCTATGGGAGAGTTTAGTTTTTTCATACGTACATATATATATATATATATATATATATATATATATATATATATAGTAATTTATAAAATATATATGGCGATTAAGCTACACTGAATATTCTGCGTTTCATCCAACTATAGGATTCGTCAGGCTTATGCGCATAAGCCTGACGAATCCTATAGTTGGATGAAACGCAGAATATTCAGTGTAGCTTAATCGCCATATATATTTTATAAATTACTAACTAGCTCTACCTACGTATTGAGCACTTTTGAAGTAAATACTTAAAGTTTACGCATAAATCTATACTTTCGTATATTAAATTTATGTGAATAAATAAAGTAGTTATATATATATATATATATATATATATATATATGTATATATATATATATGTATATATATATGTATATATATTAAGTGGTAAATTATAAAGATAAATATGGTAATCAAGCTACAGAGGATTTTTTTTTTTGTTACATCTGTTAAGATTCGTCAGCTTAAAATAATTCATGGAATTCATTTGTCAAGGTGATTTTATGCACACAGCAGCTCAATGGTGAGAAGTCTTGACTTTCATTTCGGCGGTCGGGTTTCAATCCTGACGTTAGCTGCATTGATGAGCAGCGAAACAGTACTGTATATATATATATATATATATATATATATATATATATATATATATATATATATGTATATATATATATATATGTATATATATATCATACTGAAGTTGCTGTGTTTGAGGGCTTAGAAAATGAAGTTTATAAAAAAAGAAAATGTAATAAAATAAATAACGGTGCTGAAGTATATTCGAGGAATTTAATTTCAAAATATTTTAATTACACAGATTTATTTTCGAACATAATATTTCCCGCAAGATGGTAGACATGTTAATTTCTTCACCTATTTATAATGTTACCGCGCGTGAGATCTGCTAACCCTTCTTCTCTTTCCTTGACGGAGCGATATAATATTGACATTTTGAGGAAACACTATTATTGAGATAAAGTATGTCTTAATGAAATTTACTGAAATTTCTTTAATATTGTCATTGCTATATAGTTTTAAAACATAGCCGTTTCACACTTCGCACAGCGCTACAAGAAAACTACAAATTCCTTCTCATATGTATAATCTATATAATAATAAAAATCAAATGACCTTGTAACGAATAATGTGACCCAATTTTCGGTTTACGACATCCGGTGGCGCATGCGCGCATAAGCATTAACCAATAACAACGTAAACAAATAAACACAAATCGCTTCTCTTGCAGATTTTGACATGTTCACTGAAATATTAACGTTATTATTTCGAAGTTATTATTTAACATGGGAAGAGTTGGTGTGTTTTGACACTATTCTTTATTACAACTGTACTGTCGCTATTTTCTTACAACTAAACAGCTTTAACTCGTTGACAAACATAAGAACCATTGTAGTAAAGCCAAGACTACTACTACTACTACTACTACTACTACTACTCTCTATCCGTTCCATTTTTCTTCCTTCCTTCCTTCTTTTTTTATTTTTGTTTACATTTCTAGATACAAAATATTCGTGTGAGAACGGTGAATTTGTTGACACATTTACTAATCTGTTTCAATATTAGTTTTATGTTATTTTATTTATTTAGGTTTTATTTTTTTTGCTTCAGTGTTTATTCATCATTTTTCTTTTTTTTAGATTTGAAGTTTCTATAACTGGGTCGAAGGATTCCAATATGAGATCTTCATTCTTATAGTTATCGTCGGTATGTTCATGTGTATTTTTGCTAAATGACTATTGTCGGCATTCGATCCGTAGGAAAATCATGTTTAATTTTCGATTTTGGAGCGATCATTCGAAAAAATAGGTAAATTTACACGAATAGGGAGGATTTATTTTCATGTGAGTAACCCGTCCTTGATTTTTCATTTTAATATACTTTCATAGTTTTTTTTTTTTTTTACATAACATAAACACTTATGTTATGTAAAAAAAAAAAACTATCTTCTTTACGTCACAAGTGTCACGCTCATACATGAATTCCATAGCTAATACAACCTACTTACCCAATGGGTCACGGGTAGTCTAGTTATTAATATTACCAAATGCATATTATCCATAGACATGCAGGGTGAGTCACAGAAAATGGATATTTTTAGAACGCTTCTTGCTCTCATTGAGTAAGGGATAGGCAGTGAGAAGGGTAATCTATAAACAGAATTTTGTTTTCCTTAAAAACATTCGTTTCCCGTGACTCATCCTGTATATGTTTAATTTTCCGTTCTAATCATCAATGGGGCTTGTATAATTGTAACTAATGTCGATTTCGTCGAACCCGGTAATTCCAATCCATTATTTTTAACCAATCGGTCGCCACGACAGTTATATCAAATGTGATATCATAAACCGACTTTTTATTCACGGATCGTTTGTCTCAAAAGTTATTTAGTTTTCAAATAGAGAGAACTTTGGTAATCTTGCTTAATTAAGACATTTTTATATGTATCCTAATGTTCACGACTTAAACAAAGCTGTTTACATTTTTATTGTTCACGTTTAAACAGCATTTTAAATAACAAGCACCCAAGTTTGCCTAGCTGGGGAAACTTGAGGCCTTGTACCGGAAAAATATTCAGTAAATAAAACGCTGTTTAGTAAATTGTTATTTTTTTTATTTTATTTATTTATTTTTTTTTTTTTTGCATTTACATACACAAAACATGTATCTAAATGTCATTAAAACATCCGCTGGGCAATAAGCTTCATTTGGGTATCTTACTTGCCTGGGTGGGTTGCCTTTAGGCTGAGATAATGCGGCACACACGCACACGCACAGTAAATTAGACTTACTAAACGAGATAATAACTTCCGGTGAATACCGGAAAAATATCCGGTAAATAAAACGTTGTTTAGTAAATCGTTATTTTGTTTGCATTTTTATTATTTTCTTTTTGTTTGCATTTCCATACAGCAAACATGGACATAAATATCACTAAAACATTCGCTGGGTCATAGGCTTCATTTTAGTTCCTTACCTGTCTGGGTGGGTTGCCGGTAGGCTGAGATAAACCGCGTCACACACACGCACACCCACAAACAGACATTAGGAAAATTTATAATAAGAAGATTCCATACTAACATAAATACTAAATACTATACCGTATCTGATTTCTACGTATCTATATAGTCTAAAACATTTGTTTCTCTGTCATTGACATTGCATTTTTTTATACGATCAAATATATAATTCACATATTTTTTTACAACTATAAAAAAGATTATGTCGACAGTATTATAGCTTTATATATTCATGCTAACATCTACCTTTATAGTGTTTTTTACATCTTTGTGTGTGTTTTTTTTTACATCATGTGATCTTTGTGTTTATATTTTTCTCATCCAGTTCATTGATTTATGGTTTAGCTTTAGGTTTGCCGATAAATACATTGGCAGATACGCATGCAGATGCATCTTGCTCGGGTCAATCTGAATACCATGATCAGAAGAGAAGATCAGCGCGGGCTTTTTAATATTGAACAAGCGGGATTATTTAGTGAAGAAAACGGTTACAATGTCGAGAGAATAAGCGTTCGTTGCCACTGTTTCAGCTATTGTCCTGTTAACAACGTGTCGATGCGATTGAGCCATTGGCAAGTTCGCGTTGTAGCGTTCACTGCACACTAATGGCGCCCTCGCTTTTCCTTTCGGTTACACTCACCACGCATGCGTAAATAGGAGTTTTCTTTCATTCAATTCCCGGTCCTCACGCACCTGAAAAAAAAAGAAAAGTTTAAAAGAAAGAGACAGGATAAGAACAGATAGATAAAAAGAAACTAAACAAATGTCTGAAATTACAAGAAAATGTCAAAACACACAAGGTTGGTTGCATGTGTTGTTTTTGTCTGTCGTATCTGACTTGGGAAGCACTTTTTAAAGCGAATTGATCCACATCGTAACTAGGAAATCATCAACACAACGGAATAACTGATTCGGGTTTAGCTGAAACACGTCTGGGTAATGGTTCGAGACTGTAAACAAGAGATGACTAATCTCTCTCTCGCTCTCTCTCTCTCTTTCTCTCTCTCTCTCTCTCTCTCTATATATATATATATATATATATATATATATATATGCATATGCATACAGTGACGCCAATAACAAAGTTGGCACTTGTCATTTTTTCAAAATCCGAAAATTTAAGCTAAAGCTGTTTAAACACGCTGCACTCCCTTTGATTCGCTGTGCATTCCTCTATAATTTAACCTTTTTCATATTTGAGTTTTAATTGAGGTATCCAGTGTTCACATCAATTAAAAAAGAGTTTAAATAGAGAAGGCAAAAAAGAAACTCCTCAGCAACTAATGAGCTGAAAACTAGCTTAAAATATCCACCTTTTAGGCAACCAATAACGTCTAATCACAATTGTTGTTGTTCTAGGTTGTACAATGTAACATTTAGTCCATATGCTTTGAACTTCTCTCAGTGATCGGCAGAAGCCCATTAATCTCCACTTTGTCTGGTTCATCAAATCGAGAAATCGGCTGCAGATTGAAATGTGATGAGAAAACGGTTCAAATGACTTAACAAAACACCCAAATATCGACAGCGTTTATGATGCCCTTAAATCTGGTCGTCCTAGATTATTCTTACAGTCTTATGATATCATATTTAATTTTGAAAATGCTATATTCTTACTTCCAAGATTTTGTATTTAGATTTAATTAAAGGCAAATACTTAAAAAAATAGAATATACTATTTCTGACATATTTATAATAAAAAAAAATCACAAAATGATTTATATTCGTAAGTAAATCCCAATCTTTTAAATATATTTTACAAAACGAAAACAGCTTCCAAAACAATTAACAGCTAATAAAACATCTTTTCCACCCGTACACTAATATAAGTACTTCCTATTGAAAACCTTAAATTACTATCTTTGTAATAATTTTTAATCTGTATTATATTACAAACATAAAATAAACTAAAGATATTAAATCTAATTTTCAAGATTTACCTACGGTAAATTATTTAACTAATTAAAACATTTCAAGTTCTAGACATTATAATTGACTAATTCTCTCGCATTATTAAAAAATCTGTTTAACAACAAATTGGTTTGAATACATAAATAACTAGTATATTTTATGCAAACTTTCCCATCAAACTTTAAACTACAACACTATTAAATTAATCTACATTCATAATTACTTAGTAAAGCAATATTTTTACTCAGACCAATGAATCTCTTAACAGGAAACGGTGTGTCTATTTACTAACACAATGGCTATATAAATCCAAGAGTTAGCAACTTCAAAGATATAAAAGGGTTTTTATTATTTGTTATATATGTATATATTTAGTTAGTTTTCCTTTAACATATATATATATAAACCTTCAAAACTATTTAAGAAAAAACTCAAAAGAAATTAAAACTAATAAAGCAACAGTACGTAACAATACACAAATAACTACATAACTATCAATATAAACCAATTTTTTTTTTATTTAGTTAAAACTAAAAATTCTACCAGTTTACTCAAATAAAGCATTAGAATTCTAAACTTCAGGTCATTTTTTTACATATTAATTTAATGTGTCTTAATCATGCACTGCGATATGTGTCTAAGTATAATTTTATATTGCGTGTAAAGGAAAATAAGACAATATATATATATATATATGTATATGCATATATATAAATATATATATATATATATGTGTGCGTGTGTGTGGGTGTGTGTATTAGTTTAGTTGAAAAAATGTCGTTTTTGACGTTAAACTTCATATATATATATATATGTACATGTATGTATATATATATATATATATATATATATATATATATATATATATATATATATATATATATATATGAGAACGATAATATTCTTGCACCTAATTGATTCTAGTGTATTACGATTCTGCTACCTGGGATCATTTTTCCCATCATAAGATAGCACTGGAAGCGTTTATGCATGTATATATGTACGGGCGGTTGGGCCTCGATTCTGGCTTGAGGTATTTTCCTGTCTAGCCGCACTGATGAGTTGTGATACAATACTGCATGCCTATAATTCTCCTTGTCTTGAGTCAAGCGTATTGGGAAGTGATACACGATATATCATTGGCGTACTAAGCGATGCTCTTTGTGTAAACAAATCGAGCTTAAGTATTTGGACAATGTCAAAACATCGTTAATTCACTGCCAACAGAGCCGATGCTGATTGGCGTAAAGTTCAAAGCCTTGACGGCCGTGTGTTGGGTCTCGATCCTAGCTTGATGTAGTTGTCTATTTAGCTGCACTGATGAGCTGTGCTACAGCGAAACAGTAATGTATGTGGATTACTTTATATATATATATATATATATATATATATATATGTGTGTGTGTGTGTGTGTGTGTGTGTGTGTGTGTGTGTATATTTTCTTTAAATGATTTGGAATTCGTTCTATTGGCGATTTTTTTCCAAGGAACTCTGCCTTTTGGACCATTTGGAACTTACCCATTGGATTGGAAAATTTTAATTCGACCGTTTTGGATTTTACCATTCTTGGGTTTTTCTTCCTTCACCGGACTATCCATTCATGTGAATTTTTTTAATCATTTTTCTTTTACCTCTTATCCCCCTTACCTCACCCTTTTTTTAACCAAGTAAGATCTGTGACTTACTTGTAGTTTCATTAAATACTTTTACATGCAAAATCCGATCCTGCATTTTGCTAATTCCTGCCCTCTGATTAGAAGGAGAGTATTTCTTCGAAACTCCGCGGATTAAAGACTATCCACTTATTTTGTGCTTCCTTTTTAAAATTAAATATGTTTTTAACTCTTTTTCAAGATGTCTTTTAACATGTTTTATTAATCATTTGTTCATATATATATATATATATATATATATATATATATATATATATATATATATATATATATAATCTGTGAAACAGCACTGTATGCGGATGACTATAATGCTCTCTATCTTGGGTTGATCATTTCGGGATGTGATATCCAAACTGCCATTAGCTTATAAAGCGACGCTCTTTGTGTAAACAAATTAAGCGGAGGCATTTCGAAGATGTCAAAATAAAACATCGTTAAATTCATTGCCCACACAACAGCATTCGTATAGCGGAATGATGGGAATCCTTGACTTAATTTGGGTGGTCAGGTTTCGATCCTGGCTTGAGGCAGTTCCATGTCGAGCCGCACTGATGAGCTGTGAAACAGCTCATCAGAACTGTGTGTGGATGACACTATATATATATATATATATATATATATATATATATATATATATATATATATATGTATATACATAGGAGTATTTTTAAAACCTACCGCTATATTTAACCTAAAAGCTAAGTTAAAAATTCATGTTTATTGGTTCAATATTTAACGCGAAAACATGATACATAAAATCTATAGGCTTATATAAATAAAGGTACACATGTGGAATAGGAAATCCAACTTAAATAGTTGCATTTTTGAAAAGAGGTCCTCTATTTGAATAATTATTTTTTAAAAATCATGAAAGGCGACGCCATATTGAGCATCGCTAATACTTGCTGTCTGATTTAGACTTTGTGCAACATATCTATGCAACTAATTGATGAAAAGTACTTTGCAGTATTGCATATAAGATTAAAGAAGACATATTCAATTACACTAGCGAATCGTTATAAAAATACACAACATCACACTTATTTGTATGTGTGTGTTTGTTCATGTGTAAATGCATTGTCTGCGTATTTGCTAGTAGATTAGAAAGGGAAACAAAATAATAATAATAATAATAATAATAATAATAATAATAATAATAATAATAATAATAATAATAGGGAGTCCGTGTTCAGTTTTAGGCGCCTGAGTTACGTCTGTTTGATTATTGTATCACTATTTTCTTTCCAATATATCGATCTATTGTTTTAAGAAAGCCTCGCACGGAGACTTTCTTCAGGTCTACAATTAACTCTGTTTATCTTTCCCTGAGATCAGATTGTAAGTTAAATCTTATTGCTTTTACGTGGCTTGGAAAACGACAACCATGTAACTGATGTCCACGCATTACACTACTGCACATTATTTGGAATCTCAACAATATGAGTGTTCTTAGGCGTTCAGCATCTCGTTTACAATGCAGATCGCATACTTATCGATCGGATTATTGATCTGATGTTGACCCAAGGTTGGGGCCACATAAGGAATCATTAGGTGTAAGAAATAAATATTAGTCAAAAAGCTTACAAGTATTAAAGGGTAAGTGATTTTACTATCCGGTGGTGTCCATTATAGTTAGTAGTATGCGCTTCGTACTACAAGTATTTTTGCTGATTCTAGTGTATTACGATTCTGCTCCCTGAGAGCATTTTCCACATCGTAAGATAGCATTGGAAGCGTTTATGATGATGGTTGGGTTCACCCTCGCTACACACCCTGTTCCTAAACTGTTGTTTTGTTTTTCAAAACAAAACGGAAAAATTAAACTTTATTGCGTAAATTCTTTTTCTTTCAAAATGTTGCACATCCAGAGAGACTTGGGCATTCGAGATCGAAGTGGTCGATTTACGTTTATCGGCTCTTCGCGGGCATTTTGTGGTCATGTCTCTGATTTCTGTTGGTACAGTTGTTGCTTGTCTTCCTAATTTTGTTGCAGATCAATGTCGGTCTTTAGCATTTAAATGATTATTTTTTAATTTATTTATTTTTGTTCATATTTAGATAGAAAAGAACATGACAGCGGTTTTACAATATGTAAAATAAAGGAAAGAAGAACGAAAAAATAACAGCAATTACTGTGGCTTTAAAGGCTCGTGTAACAAAAGAAAGGTACGTTTCATTTCTATGTTTTGCGAACAAAAATGTACAGACAACTTAATAAACTGGACTATTTACTCGTTTTAACTATTTAAAGAAACCGAGTTCCGTTGAGTTTAATGTAGACATTAAAATTTTCTCCACACTTAATGTTTCATTTTATTTTTTGTTAGCCCCCATAAATACAGCTAGGAATAAAAAAAATAGTCTTTGGTCTGCGCGTAACATTTTAATTTTTTTTTTCTAAAGTGTATGCAAGTAAGTAGGTTGTTTTTTTTTGTTCTTTGCAAGGGAATTTAATAATTGTACAGATTTTTTTTTCGAAGTGCTTGCAAATAAGCCAGGATTTTTCTTTAATAGTGTGCATCGAAAAGAAAGAAAATAACCTCTCAGACAGAAGCAAAAGAAAAGGGGTTGGCATTTTTTATGCTTGGGATTTATTTTTTCTATTATGTGAGAACTTGCCATTTTTAAAATAAAGAGCCCACCTCGGAAAATTTGAGAGGAGAATTATTTTTACGCAATATTTTGTAGGAATACAACTTCACTCTTGAGTTGAAGAGTTTGTTTTGTGTACAGATTTTTTTGTAAGCAATCGGTGCACACTATGACAGTTTTTTCCACAAAGCATTTAATAATCTTAAATATTTCGTAGTTATGGAATGGCTGGTTCATCACTGATTTTCTTAACAAACCTATACATATTCGTTGATGTAGTAATGCCAACCGAATTGTTCATTCAGCACGACTGTGTGATTAAACAGGTCCTCTGTCGTTGTTGATTTGGCGAGGATGAAATTCTCAATGAATTTTTCGAATCTTTCTGTCGCTATTGATGTAAGGTAGTCAGGCATTGCGGTATTCGCGTAAGTGCGTTTCTGGAATCATTTAGTCGTCAGTGATGTAGACTCAAACATGGTATCATGGAAGGACAACGCGAAACATGGATTTCGTGTAAAAGTTTCTAATAACCGAAAGGGTTACCAGAATAGGATGAAGGGTAGTGTAGCTTACTATTCGGTGGTTCCATTGTGGCTAGTAGTAGTAGTAGTAGTAGTAGTAGTATTAAACGCTGCTTACTAATACTACTCCCGCTTATTCTAGGGTATTAAGATCCTGCTCTCTCATGGTGTTATCCCACATCGTAATATAGTACTGAAAAAAATCTATTATGCAGATGTATTTAGTTCTAAAAACAGGAGTATACATCAACTACAATCCAAACTTTAAAACAAAGAATTTATTAATCAAATCATGGATCTATTTCTCTATTTGTAAGTTCAGTCTTGACAATGTCTAAGATGTACATATTTTGCATGACTTATTTATCTAGATTTAACAGGCTTTCTGGAGCAATTAACAATTTTATTTAAAATGCATGGAGTGACAAATTCTGCATATTTAAAACTTACTTTGGTATAATCGATATTTTTGAATTTGTATACAGTAGTATATTAATCACATATGTTATTAATTTAATTATGATTAATTTTATTTTATAGTTGATTTTATTAAAATTAATAATATTGATTTAACATTATATTTTATATTTATTTATGTTTAGTGTTATCCTCATACATCCATTTTATTAACTATATTTTTAATAATTTTAGTACATATTGTTTACGATTCGTTTTCAATTAAGAAAATTAAGTATTTTTATATTTCATAAAACACAACGTGTCTTTCAGGAATTGTCTTCCTTTGGCTGTAGAGTTAACATTTTTAAAGCAGATAAATACGCTTTATGTTCTTCTTTTGTTTATTATGGCGGAGTAGTCTGTGTGTAAACAATAATATTATATATGCATGAGACAGGCCAAGAATTATGAAATACAGGCGTAAAGAAAATAATACGATTTTTGTGACTTAATAATACATCTTTAACTTTGTGTATGCCTAAACTATTCGCAATATTGTAAAATAGTGGATGAAGTCGTGGGCGAAGAGACACGGCACCAATGAATAAGATTAGGTTATAAAAACAAGAACGTGTGCACAGACTATGGATCACATTCAAGAGGATTATGATCACATTACATAGGATGATCACGATCATGTTAAAGAGGTCGAAAATTAACTCATACTTTAATTCGAAGAAGCGAGTTGAATGATTTGATGATTCCTCGTCTTTGTGTTTGCTTTGACTCCTGAAACACGTGTAAAAATATGTCTAACGTAACAAACCAAGCGAGAAGAAATCGAGCAAACGAAAGTCGTAGAAGGTGGTGTTTATTACCATTGCATTTTTCTTTACATTGTTTTTCTTTTTTCGATTAGTTTTTACTTCATTTTTATATAAATTAATTTTGTCTTCTAATCGAATAATTTCCTCTGTTTATATCGATACAGTGAATCTTTCTCATTATCATATTAATTATTTTTCTTTTACTGATTGGAATTATTACATAAAAAACTAAACTGAGAAAGGTTTATGGGCGAGTAGAACCTAGTATTGACAATATATAAAATATATGTTTAAAAATTCAATAAATTTGGCAAAATTGGTATCCATGGGATCGTTGACAAAATTTATAATATTTTCTGCAACTCAAATATGATTGATAGAAATAAATCTCGGGGTGGTTTTATCTACCAAATTCTAGGAAACGCATGTATGTGTTTTCTCGTCATTTCATGATCAACAATGTTGGGAGCAATGTAGAAAGATATACAAAATTAAGAATTTATCTCTTGGCACTGACCTAATTTTGGATTTGTTTGCTCTTTGCAGTTCGGTTCGTTTTGGTAGAGATTATCTTTGCGATAACAACAGACATAGGGATGATGAATCCCAATCAAATGCATATATCTGTATGAACAGCAACGTGTGTTTCCGTATATTCTTAAAAGACAATAAAACGCATAATGATCAACATTCATGAGTGAAACCTGCCAGAAAAGTTAGGCTGAGACAAAAGTCTGTTCGTTCATCATATTATTAGATTGCACAGAAAAAACGTAAATATGCTTTCATGAGTGGAATTATGGGTCGAACTGTATTTCTATTATTGTCTTTTTATTTACAATTATAATATTTTCATTATTTGTTTGTTTGTCTTTTTGCCATTTGACGTACGCCGCACATCAAATAACACGTTGAAGTGAATGTTTAATTTTTTGCCTTCTAACGTAAAAAAAATATAATAAAAACATATAAATAATGTAACAATAACACAAATAATGTGTATGGCAGCGTGCGTTCTCTGGATGAAGATTAAATTTCAAACTTTATTATAATTTAAATTGACAAATGATTCTTTATAAAATATAACATTTGTTGGATTAATACTCACTTTTTTTATATTTGTCATGTTTTTAAAAGTGGTGAATTTTGTTGTTACAAAATTAAATGTTTATTTTACAAACATGAAGGATTTTATTACAATGGTGGATTTTGTAGTATAATAGTTTTTATTGACCCATAATTAATAAAATGGCAAAAATAATAAATCACAGGAGAATTGAAAATTCCGAGAAAAATGATGTGGATATGATTAATAAAACTGAAATAACCCATACTATGCATAAAGACTTCCAAGTTATACTTATTTGAATATCTTCATCATGTACAATTTTAAATCTGAATAAAGTTTATTCATGTTAGTGAAACTGTATGTATTTCTATTTATTTCGTGAGTTATAAAATAATTAATATGATATTTACACTGGGAATAATCGTTTGGTGGACGGCAAGCCTTATAGATATTTGGGGACATGGTTCTCTTTTCAATATACAATTTTGGACATCATAATACATGCTCATTAAATGACCAAGGGCTTGGTTATGAGTATGTATAGGTGCATGTGTAAACTTTATGAACGATAAAGACTTTTTTTTTATATGAAGTAATGCGATACTCTACAAAAAATAAAAAAAATAAAATAAATAAAATAAATAAAATAAAATCATGCAAAAATCTAAGCGTTTTCAATTGTGGATATCGTTAATATTTTGTGTCTGATGTTTATTTTATTTTTGTATTCTCGACCTTTTCGATGTATATTGTGTACCAATCAAGACCTTCTGTGATGTTTCCAGCTCTCGTCATATCGCGTTCTCGTGAATGATTTATATTGGCATTAAACAATTTTGAATTGTTACATTTAGGAATTCCATCTCTTTATTCAACGATAGCTAACTTTAAAAAAAAAGGGAAAAAGGCGAAGAACTAGAAGACGAATACGAACAGCTCCAATACTGGAAAAGAAAGAGAAAAACAGAAAACGAATAAGAAAATGATTGAAAAGGTTTATAATATAATCAAATTCAAATAAGGTAAATAAAATTAAGAAATCGTTTTACTATAAATAGTGTGTATCGATCATTAACATATATATATATATATATATATATATATATATATATATATATGTGTGTGTGTTTGTGTGTATGTGTGTCCGTATATATTATTATATTGGGTCAAAAGTCGTATAATTACAATAATTCTGATTAAAATGATGCAAAGGTCAGAGATGAAGGCAGTAGAAACTCTGTTGACAAAAAGTAAACTGCCCATAGCAAGATGTCCGCTTTTTGAAAAAAATCTATAGCTTCCGTCTTACCGTCAAATAACTGATTTTTTCATATTTATGTTTAATCAATTTAATATATTTTTATGATAGAGAGAGTGTGAGAGAGAGAGAGAGTGAGAGAGAGAGAGAAAGAGATTGCTAAGCTTTGCTGGTTGCTACACATAATTATGTAGAAATGAAAAAAATGATATATATATATATATATATATATATATATATATATATATCATTTATCGTTTGTTACGTATGTCTGGGTGTTTTTTATTTGCGCAGTTGCGTACCTACACTTTAACAAACGTTTGTACGTGAATGCCAGTGATTAACGGCACTTTTATCAAATGTTTCCTTATTAAGGCAGCTGACAGAGCTCAGAAAATGTCTTATTCAGCTCGCAATTAGACCCCGAGCTATTGACATGAACTACAAATATGCCTAGACAGTAGAGCAATCTTCCTGTATCGGATTTTTGCGAACGTTGTTTGGTAAATGTTTTCTATATAATTCTTACTATTCGATATATGTTCAATTCTAATATTCTTGGGAATCCTTCCGCACAGCAGTGAAAGAATTTAATGGGACATCTAGGCCTAGGTATGCTCACTGTAGTATGAACAATACAAATGATGCGTTATTCTGAAGCTAGACCCTAGATTTCGGTCTGTTTTGCTTAATTGTTTCTTTCAGTAGTTATTTTAATCCAATGATGTATTCATTTGTTACAGGATGTCCAGCATATTTAATATCATTTCGTTTTTGCTAGGGGTGACAGGTATGCACTAACTATTTCAGTCACTCAAAAAAGATCTATCTTTTTTAAACATTTTAACTTTTCGTTGTGTGCAATTGTCTGTATTTATCTTCCATTTAGTCTTCCAGGTAAATTTTCCAAATAGTTTTAAATTTTGTTTTCATGATTGCGATTGCTTCTATAATTACAGGCAATGTTGAGTTTATTTTCATATAGAACATACGGTCTTGGCATATCATTATCTTCTCCCTCTCTAACCTTTAAGGTTGACAATATTAGGAACGCTAACTTTGGCTAGGTGTGCTACTTTCTTACTCTTGTCCAATATCAATTGAGCAGGCTTAACAGCTCCGTTTTGTAGGGACGTAGCGGTAGAAATTTCATAATAATATTGGATGATTTATGATTATTTCCAACTCTTCTTTGTGCTATATGCTCGAAGTACGTGATGCTGCACTGAATATTTTTACAGATTGATCAGTAAAGATATTTGAGCACTCGATTGTGCCGCATTGTATAAAAATCGTCATTCAGCAACAATGCACAAACAGGTAACATATGCTTCCCACTTTCTAAAAGTCTTCTTGTGGTTGGTCCCCCGACAAATGGTGGGTGGACCTGTAAATTCGTCCTTGTCTGTTTGTCCGTTCGTCTGTCCACACTTTTCTCCAAAATTACGCCTTGGAATTTTTGAATTTTTTGCGCAAATATTAAACATGGTATGAGTAAAAACAAATAACAGACCGAATTTTCAGGTAAAACTTCAGCTGCCCCGATGGGGGGTGCCTTTCAGGTTAAAATGGCTAAAATTGACACTTTTGTGCTTATTAAAAAAATTAATGCCTTGGATTTTTATAAAACTTTCTGAAAAATTGTAACTAACTGATTTCTATATAAGTTTATTTGTCTATACTTCGCGATAACTCTTGACTTGGTTGGTTAAGGGCTAATAAAAACACTCCATTATTGGTCATATTTTACCATATTTGTCTAAAATTGTCTGTGTATATCTATTTAGCAGTTGTGCATGGTGCTGAACTCAAATTTAAATATCTTAAGGGCTTGGGGACTTTTTGGGCTTAATGGGGGGATTATGGACTCAGATATTTCTTTTTTGCATGGTGCAGAGCTCAAATTATATATGTTAAAGCCGTAAAACTGCATCGTTTGTTCATTTTCACCAGGAGTTTACGTTCCCTCGGGATTTTGGTGATAACTGGGGCGGGGCAAATGCTGAAGTTAATCATTTTATTTATGCCTTGTCACTCACTTGTTGTTACTGAGATCGTTCATTTTTAGGAGCCTTGGTCATCAAGCCTTGGTCTTTATCTTATGATTCTTTTCTGAATATAGTGAAGCGCTGCCCTTTTCAAATATTTTACAGAGCTTTTCTTTCTCTATTTATTCTGGGATTAGTTTATTCTGTAAATACTTGAATGGCTGATGTTAGTTCATTCTTACAGTTTCCTGCAATTAAAGGTCTTCGTATATTTTTGCTAAAATTCATGGGCTATTTTTGTTACAGGCTTTTTTTTCGGTTTCTGTCTCACTTATAGAGCAGTTCTGTTAAAAATGTTTGGTCAGTTTTGTGATAGAGCTAGTTCTACTGGCTTGCCTTACATTGCGTTTCTGACACCATCTTAAGATTTTAATCCTGGAAGATCATCAGATATTGCGCGATGCTCACATTGGTGGTCCGGTGTCGGTAGTCAATCTTTGAGAGAACCGAACCACTTGCTAGATTGGGCATATACAGACTTAATATATTACTCTGTACAGTGTCAGCATTTTATTGTTTTGATCTCTAGACTTAAGTATAGGCAATAACATATTAATATGACACTTGTGGTGTGTGGAGGTCTCCCGGCGTTGCCCCCTCGTTAAATACGCCTAACTATGTTTTAATTTATCCAGATTTTGTGTATATATATATATATATATATGTGTGTGTGCATATATATATATATATGTATATATATATATATATATATATATATATATATATATATATAATAGAGTCGATTCTCTGTCTGTAACATTTCACTCTGATGAAGATGAGTATAATTAGAAGGATGGCCGAGTCATCAATTTCGTTTAAGTCGAGTTAATTAAAAAATAATAATTTTTGTCATTTCTTTTACTTAAGTGTCAGTGGAATAGAAAACACGCGCAGCTGGTTATAAAAAATATGACCTAGTTTATTTTCTGTACATTTGTTTTTAATGCCAGATTGACAAATCTGATGGCTGCGTGACGGGGTCGGTTGATGGTGTATATAAGACTGTGCTTCTACCCAACTCGTTGTTGTTTTGTACAGTTTAACTCTTCTCGTTTTTTTTTCTTTAATGACGATTGCGATCGGCCGAGATTTCAATCGGTAATTTTTCGCAAAAATGTGGTCACCGGTTTGGCGTCATCTCCTGTGCTCTCCTAGATTTATGACTGACTTGTTTGCCTGTCGTCCTTGACCACACAACAATTCAGCACGTGATTCTTGGTCAGGTTTTCTGGCCAGATTTATTAACACTTTACCAGGGGTTTGCCATGCAACATATAGATTATTTTATATGGTACTGTACTCAATATCTAATCGTAATTTCAAAAGTAAAAAAAAAAACTCTTACTTTGTTTTATTGCGCCAGATTTGAAATCGAAAGCAAACTTTTAAAGAAATAAATGGAGACAGACGAACAGACAGACAGACATAGTGAGTGTTTTAAGTGATTACAATGAATTGCAACTTTCATTGTATCTATTATTAATTTTTATACTCTAAATAACGTGAGTAAAATATTTTTTTAAAGTTTGTATATTTTTATATCTTTATTAAAGTATTTAAGCCCCCTAAAAATAGATGGCCCCCCCTCCTACAAAATATATGGCGTCCAAATTGTAGAAAAGAAAAATAATATAGATTCTTGTATAAACATCTTAAAATGAATATTTTGTGGAGGTTTTCAAATATCATTAGAATATTTTATTGATTATTAAAAAAAAGTGTTTCATGATCGAACGATGCTTTTTGCAAGAATGTATTCGGATTTGAGTCAAGTAAATTATTTCGAGTTAAGAACAAACGGCGTCGGAGTTCTGTTTATTTCACGAGGCAACAAATACATTTTCATGATCAAATGCTATTTCTCAAGAATTAATTTCTACTTCAGTCACGTAAATTCTTTCCATTTGACATCTACCCAATTTATTTTAGTGATTTAAAAAATATACTAGACTATCAGTGAACCGTTGGGTCAGTATGTTATATAAGCTACAGAATTAATATATGAACGTGACACTTGGTATATAAAGAAAAAAGTTTTTTGTAACGGAAGAGAAACATTTCTATGAAAGTATATTAAAATGAAAAAAGAATATAGATAGATTTCTCTGCGTTGTTCTGTTTATAATTGTTTTTTTTTCTTACAGCTATTGAATTATAAACTGTTTGCCATACTTATACATAAATGTGCACTGAACAGATACAATAATACTTACAGTTAAATTCAAATTTTGATATATCTTTTAATTAAAACGTGAAAAACAATCAATTAGGACGCGGAAAACGTACACAGTAAAACAGTCATTTACTATTGTTTTTTTTTTCTTCTCGAAATTTTATCATTCGTTTTAGCCGATCAGTTTAACTTAATGCGTGCCTCTTTTTCCCCAAACTTTAATCAGTCTTTGACATGTTTGTTTTTCTTTATTAAAAAAATATGCTTTATTATATTGAATAAAAGTTTGCGGGGTATAAAGCGATGCTAATGGTATTTTACTTGCATTAATGATTGCACACTCCATATCAGTTTTAATTTCCTTACGAGTTATAAAATATTTTTTGCAAATTTCTGCTGATGCACCATAAAGCATTCTTTAATATTTGGGGCCGTAAATTTCTTGTTATATTTCTTCATGTGCTTTTATACTGCACTTGGTTCTAAATTTCTTACTTTGCTAATTTTATAATGATAAACATTGACTACTATTACAGATATGCTCATAATCTTCAGACATGCCTGAAAATGACTATATACATATTTGATCTATATATTCCTGTAAATGTGTAGTGAATATATATATATATATATATATATATATATATATATATAAAAGAAAACACACACGCATATATATATGCATATAATGTTATATATATATATATCACGTGTAAACATTGAATGTTATATATATATATATATATATATATATATATATATATATATATATATATATATATAGTGTTATAAAATATATATGGCGATTAAGCTACACTGAATATTCCGCGTTTCATCCACTCTAGGACTCTTCAAGCTTATGCGCGAATTTTGTGGCTGTTTGTCGTTTTTATATACGCACCTTCTAATAAGATTTTAGTTAGCCAATCAGCTTTCTAGTATCCACCACGCCCTTCCTATTAGCCAATTGACATGCGCTTATCGGACAGAGGTCTATTTGACCTCTGTTTTCCCTGTTATTTGTGTGTGCTCTATTTACCCTGGATATTTCTTGACCTGTTTTAAATCTAGGTTAGTTTTTTTTAATGTTAGTTTATATATAAATAGATATATGTACATACATATATGCACATATATATACATATATATATATATATACATACATACATATATGTGTGATTTGTTTATGCATATTCATGTTATTTAATTTATTTATTTGTTTATTTTCTATTGTTGTGTAAGTTTTAAAACTGTTTTGTATCGCTATCCTAGAGTAAATTTTATCTTGTGAACACATTTGTTCGCTATCTACAGTTTAATAGATGTTGGGGTTCTTTAAAGTACAGAATAGCAATTTTTTCATGAAGGCACAATCTACATGGGTTGTATAGGTCTCTACACGTGGTAGCTTGTCTTATTATTGTCCATTTTACTACTGGCGAGTGTCCGCTTTCCTTGAGTTCCCAGTATTTATTTGCTAGCGTTGTTTTCATACGGTGTTTTTTATTGTTGAATGTACTTTTGTGCTCATAATATCGACATTATGGTGTATTTTGTGATACATACACACTCACAAACACACACATACATGTATATATATATATATATATATATATATATAAAAAGTTCGAACGATTTAAACTAAAATATACTCTCATTTTAAAAATGTTCGATGACTATCTAGAACGGTCATAAGTTAAATAAAATAAATCAAATAAAAAACTACGCGAACCAGACAAATGTTAACCGTTAATAGATTCAATTCTTGAACGCTAAACAATACTGTTAACTTCGTTGAACCGTAAAGTGATCCGCGTAGGTATTCATATAACTTAATATCTTGACGCCTTCGAGTACCTAGGGTCTCTCTGTACATTTGTTTGGTAGAACAACTTGACATGTATATACATTTCGCTAGAATTAAACCCTGAGCAAATATTCAAAATCACATAGTATTCGCGGCCCAAAGATCTTGATATCTTCTCTATGTGATGTTAACTCAAGTAGCATGGCAAGGCAAACTAGATGAACTCTTGTCCCGGAATCCAGTAATATCAAGAGACCAAAACGAAACATATACTACAACGTATGAAAATGGTTAATTGGGAGGAGGAATTTATGTTCTCAATTTCCTTACAAACTCAGTGTTTGCGAAATAAAAGAACATTAATGGAACATTCGAATATCTATGTATCTACATAAACAATTATAAACAGAACGTATATATATATATATATATATATATATATGTATATATATATTTATATATATATATATATATATATATATATATATATATATATATATATATATATATATAATTATTTCCATAGTCAAAAACCGTCGGAGTTTGCAAGAGCCATGTCAGCGATCAAACCGGAAGTTGAGTTTCCCCCTCATTTTTGCTCATCAGTTAGACTTATCCGAACTCGTGATTCGAAACACGATTCTCTTGCATGCGAGGCGAGTACTCTGCCATATGAGTAAACGCGCCACTCACAAGAAAGTCTATTATATCCATCCAGATATTCTACATGATTAATACTTGCGTAACATTTCCGTAAAAACTGTTATAGTAAACATAAACCTTTTGTTTTTAAATTGACTACGCATGTTCTCTGACAGTTTTTTTTCTACAGACATGAAAGTTAATATTTAGAGTACTCGAACCCATGTGAAACTTTATATTTAAGTTTTAGCCGGGGAAAATCGGTGCAGAATGTGAGAATTAAAAAAAATAGAATTTACCAGGTGAATGTCGAACGACAGCATTACGATTTTGCATCCGTTACGTAATAGGTATTGGGTCATGTGTTAATTCTTAGCCTTGCAGCAAATATGTTTTTGTAGCGCAGGCGTTAACGTCAAAGGAAAAAGTAAATCGTAAGCTAAACGTTTTGATATCAATTCTCGGTAGTGGCGCAGCCTTCTTTCTTAACAACAAATATATACTAGATATATGGTCAGATATAATATAATAATAAATACAGAAATCTGCATTAATCAAAATATCATATTCATGCGTATTGTACAAGCTGGCAATGCATGACGAACTGCTAGTATAAATATATATATATATATATATATATATATATACATATATATATATATATATATATATATATATATATATATATACATACACGTATGTGTATATGTGCGTTTATCCTTATTTTATCAATGCAGAAGAAGAGGGAAAGAGACAGGGTGTCAATGTACTTATGCATGTTGATGTGACCATTTACTTTTTTATCTTGAACACTATATTCCGTGCTTATATTTATCCGTTCTTACAGTTTTAAAAGGTTAACTATTCTTCCAAGCACAATAGAAACCATTAATTCCCAAGACTTGTTTCCAGATCGTCAGCCGTAAATACGAAAAATTCAAAGAAAACGAATTACTCAACCTATTTAAAGAACGCTAACAATCAACTCTAATTAGGCACACTCTTTCAGGTTTGTCAACATTGACAGAATTATCTCGCATCGAATCATACAATTTCATGTAGCCTTACACACTTACATGCTACGCGGCACAACGCTTTTTATATGCATTTCATTTTATATTATCAAATGTTCGTTCAAGTTTTAATTTCGGAAAAAATCTTTCCTCAAGAACAGATAAAGGAATAGTACTATAAATTAATATTCTGCGAGGAAACATTAAAATAAGTCTTATTTCTGAAATATTAACCCATAAGTACAGAGTGTTGTAGCCAAATACCAAACTTCACAAAAAAAATCAAAACAAACAAACAAACAAAAATGAAATGGGCATTAAAAACAAGAGTTGCGTAATCGGACTCTTGAATATAGTTTTAATTATATGCAGCATAATTTTTCAATGTAACTGCGGAAGACGAAGATGAGTATCTAAATGCAAACGCTAAATAAGAGGGCTGCTTTGTATAGTGGCCTTTTCTGTAGCAGGGGACGCCTCCACAATGTCAGCTTTTATAGAGTCGAGTGTATTGTGTAGACACATCCAAGATAGGCCATGACAGGTCTCAGAAACAAACGACCCGGATGTTGAATAGAAGTATAAATGGCGGCCACATATTGGGTGATCTTTGTAATGAATATTGTTGAAAAATAACGCTGCAGCCCTGTTGGGGTTAAGATCTTTCTGTTCATCTCAGCAGTTAATATATATATATATATATATATATATATATATGTATATATATATATATATATATATATATATATATATATACATATATATATATATAATCTGGGGTTATTGTTTTTCAGAGATTAAATAACCAATGAAGTTTAACAAAGTTAATATAATAGAACTCTAATAGTACCGAAGTAAAGCAGGGTATATTCGTTATTTTTTTTACATAAATAGTAATGTGTTGCTACAGTCATGAGCATTGTTCGCACAACTAGTTACCAGTAACTACAAATCTGTCCAAGCGATAGAGTTTATACGAAAGCAAATTTTGCAATGAAAATATCAGGTGTTCCTTGTCACAGGGCGATAATATCATGAGGTTCCTTCAAATGTTTTGAAAAATAAGATGTGGTTGTATGTAAATAAGACCAATTAAGGGTACGGATTTAAGTCTGTGTTGAGATATAAGAATATATGAAAAAGGGTGGGGGTAAAAGGTTGATGTAGATGAAATTGAAGCCTAAAAAGAAAAGTGTTAGTATGTATTTGTAATTGCCGTCTTAAATCTTAAACATACTAGTGTTTATTGTTTCAAACTGTAAAGGAATGTGGATTTAACATATCCAGACTAAAATTGGTTGAGATAAATCGGGGTTATTTAGTATTAACAAGGCTTTTAATTTGACTAGAATTATTATGAGGTCAACAAATGTACGGGTAACGTTACCCTCTTGTATATGTTCCTTCCACCACTATCATCCCTACACAAATCAGTGAAGAGAGTAGAGTATAAGGAAGAAAAAGAAAATACGCAAGAGAGAAGAGAAGACAAGAAAAAAAAGAAAGAAAAAAAAGAAAGACAAAATGAAAAGCAAAAACCATACATGATTTTGTGATGATTCTAAGGCATAGCTTTCTCCTTCATATTTGTCCCCAATCCTGTATACTCCCCCTACTCTACTTTCATTTCACACCATAACTATTTTACGTGTTTACTACGTAAAGTTTTGTAAAGATTAGTATAGTTGTAAAGGAATAATAATTATAATTATAATAGCGTCTAAAAATGTATATAATTAATTTATCTCCATGCTTAGATAAAATCATCTACTCTAATTGTGATATTGATAATTAAAAAAGAATAGTTCGGGATAAACATGTTGGTTACTGTGATGTTTATGATAACTGATGATAATATTTAAAAAAAATTATATTGATTAGTAATGGTAACAATTGTGTGAAGAAAATGTTAAAAGGATGAAAATGTAAAGAATAATGGATTTCAAAAAATAAAAGATAAGATGTAAACGGCAAAGGATAAAATAAGTGAAGATATAAAGTAAGTCTAGACAATTGATCTGAAGGTATCATCACACACACACGCACGCACATACATACATATATATATGTATATATATATATATATATATATATATATATATAAGTGAATTTAGTTTATAAACTCTGCTCTGTCTAAACATTGACCACTCTTTTGGGTGACACACTTATATATTTTGTTTTAAACAAACAAATAATTACTACCAATACAATATATATATATATATATATATATATATATATATATATATATACATGCAAACATGTTTTTTATTTAAGTAGATCCAAATAAAAATATTTCAGAGTAAGTCTTAAAGTTTATGTTATATAATGGTGCATATTCTGTACTGTTTGAATTTATAAGTTGAGAGGTTGAAACTAGTAAGAGTTTGAGTTCGCAATTTAAAAGTTATGGTTAATAGGTTTTTAATATAGTACATAAAAATATTAGATTCAATTAGAACAAAAAGTTCAAAATAATGTTTATGTTAAGGCTGATTGTTTATTCCGTTTGATTCGTTTGGGTTAAGTCGTATTAAAGGTGATAGCATTTCTATACTATATGACGAGACAAGGAAATCGGAACAACACGTACTTTTAATCGTAATTTTGTCGAATATTTCTATTAACAACAAATATTATCATAAAGTGTGAAGGAAACTTGATACCGGATATAACATGCATGTATATGACAAGCGCCAAAATTCAGTGGGTGAATTGCGGGAAATAAATACATTTTTGGAGTATGTAGAGAAATTGCTTGGGAATAATGGGCAGGTCCCTGTGTAATGATTTTCCAGAGCCGTGCTGACAAAACGATATAGTAATGAAACTGGCCAATATTTAATCGAGATCCACAAAAATTCACTATTTCACTAAAATCTTCACAAAATTAAAAAAAAAAACAATATTGTTAACATAATTCATCGAATTCCGTCTCTGCTTAGGTACAATATTACATCAGCTGAAATTTGGGCTTGAAGATAAATACCCTTAAAAAGTTAAGCCTGAATAATATTTAGCTTTAAAATATGGATTGAAGAAATGATTTGCGTCGATTTTAAAATCTTGACCACTTCTTTTATCGTACACTTATATCGTATAATAAAAGCAAAAGTCAGTTTGTGTGTGAGTGCGTGTTCCTTCCTGATAGGCTCCGAAACAGTTAGGCTTATCTTTTACAAATTTTACATAAAGATTGTTTGTATGTCTTGCAGTGTGCTTAGATATGTTTCGTACAGAAATTCATCCGGTAAGTATTATTATTATTATTATTATTATTATTATTATTATTATTATTATTATTATTATTATTATTAATAATAATAATAATAATAATAATAAGATTAATAATAATAATAATAATAATAATAATTATAATAATAATAATAATAATAATAATAATTATAATAATAATAATAATAATAATAATAATAATAATAATAATAATAATCTTACACGAAAAGCTAGCCCCAAGCCTGAGAATATGTATACCGTAAGCAACCGTGCGAGACTGGATGACAAAAGGTAGAACCACACTGCTACATAATGCCACAGAGAAATGAACCGTCACCAGCAACTATAGGCCGATCACGTGCCTACCCACTATGTGGAAGATACTGGCAGCACAACTGAGGGAACAAATCTACCACTCCTGGAATATTCGTTGACTCATCCCCGAGAAACAAAACGGATGCCAAAAAGAAAAAAAGAGGAATACGTGATCTGCTATATATAGATCAAAGATCCTAAATGAAGTTAAAATAAGGAGAAATAATTTAGCCATGCCATGGATCGACTAAACAAATGCGTACAACAGAATCCCCCAAGCATTGATAATGGAATGCCTAAAAATGTATAAAATGCCAAGCGGAGTCACCAACGTAATAGATATACAATTAAAACACGGAGACGGGACTTGACAGCTGATGGACAACACATAAAAGAAATTAATAGCTCATCCAGAAGACCGGGAAACTCATGGCCATACATAATGCACTTCACCCAAAGGACGATACTGACAGACTCTACGTAAAAAGGAATGACGACGGAAGAGGAGTGGTCGGCATAAAGAACTGTGTGAATGACACAAAAAAAAACTAGAAAAATACATAATACAAAATACTGAAAGGATAAGCATGGCAGTGAGAGACACTGAAAAAAAAACACCCAAACAGAAAACAGAGAGACAAATGACAAAACGAGAAAAGAAAAATGGGAAGAGAAACAACTTCACGGAAGATTCATAAAAATGACAAAAGATGAGACTCAAGAAATCACCTGGACATGGATGCGAAAAGGACATATAAATCGAGAAACTGAATCTCTAATAATTGCTGCAAAAGATAACTCGATAAGAACCAACAATATCAAAGCAAATATCGATAAAACACAAGAAAAAGTAAATACAGACTCATTGGACAAAGAGACGAAACAATAAGCCATATAGTAAGTAAATGCAGCAAACTGGCCCAAAAGGAATACAAAAACAGGCTCGATAAAGTGGGAAAGGCGGTGCACTGGGAATTGTGCAAACGGCTGCATTTTGAGCGTACAGACAAACGGTACATGCATAAACCAGCAACAGTACTCGAAAAAGACAACCACAAAATCCTATGGGACATAGACATACAGACGGACACACCAATCCAACCAAGAAGACCAGATGTGGTAATAATTACCAAGAAATAAAAATCTTATCAAATCGTAGATTTTGATGTTCCAGCTGACCTTACGGTGAGTATGAAATAAAAGGAGAAACGGAGCAAATAGCTAGAGAGTTAAAAGGGGATTTTGATGATGAAAAAAATAAAAATAATACCGATAATAGTAGATGCACTAGGAACACTTCCGAAAAACCTTGAAAAATGAATGGGAGAAATTGGAATCAGAGGAATGGCTGCAAGAATACAACGACTATTGATCATAAAAACGGCTTAAATATTAAGGAAAACCTTGAATGCGGAGAATAATACAAGTATACAATATAATGAAGGAGTGTTACAAGGAATAAAGTACACTGAAGCTGCATATCTTCAAGTTCTATACCGCCATCATGCATTCTCTCCCATTGTCTCATCACTAAGAAGGGTCAACAAGGATAGAAAGACCGAGAAGAAAGCGCTGACCAGACCTCCGCTGGACAAGCGCAAAGTGAACTGGAACCGTGGAGAGGCTTAGTGCCACTCAAAAATCTCAGTATAAACCAATGGCTACAGCCAGCGAGAAATCAATGGTAAGAGGCTGTTGCGATGACACAAATTTATTTGCAAGTGCTATCGAAGGAGGTGGAGTGAGCCGGACGTATGGGGAGACTTGTTGTCACTCAGCTTACAAAGAACACCAAAGGTTCCCAATCACCAACTGATGACTTGTGTGAAAGCTCTATGGTAGCCAATAATGATAATATTCATATCTACATAATCCGATGGATATACACGTATATATTTACATATATACGTGGAAATAAATGTTTGCCTGTATATATATATATATATATATATATATATATATGTGTGTGTGTGTGTGTGTGTGTGTGCGTGTGTGTGTGCGCGCGTGTATGTGTATGTGTGTATATGTATGTTAATATATTAAAACTGAATTCGTAAAAACGCAATTGTTGGTATTCAGAAAAAATAGATACACTTTAAACACGGTATGATTGATATATATATATGCATGCATATATATATATATATACATATATATATATATATATATATATATATAGAGAGAGAGAGAGAGAGAGAGAGAGAGAGAGAGATAAGCACATAATAATTATATCAGAATTATTAATTAGAATGGTTGATACATATACTGGTTTTCTCTACATCTATTTATTTTTCTCATTATTTCTGTCATTTCTATCTGAACATATATATATATATATATATATATATATATATATATATATATATAGGCATATCAATGTGCGTTCATTCTTGTGAAGCGGCAGTGGCATCAGTTTGAAGGCATGAGACATTTTCGTGTTGATAGGTTATTTAAAAGGTATCAATTTTATTTTTCCGGGCTTTTTGCGTCCGTATCGCCTTCTCTTGACATCTCTCAACACGACGTGCAAAAATCATTAGTCGCAAGTCCTAAGGATCCCCGCAAGAATGCCATAGCGAATAACCTGTGCGTAGCCATCAAGCGTCGCTGCTTCAAGGAGGGTTTTGGCTCGCACTCTGGACTAATGCCAACATAATTTTTCATCTTAATAAGTAACACAATAGGAGGTTAGTTGCATCGATATGGTTTGCAGTTCTTGGGTTCCTGGCGTCCGATGCTCGTGGCGTTTGTCGATTATATTCATTTTCGTTTTCTTTTTTTTTTTTTTTTGCTTTTTAGATGGATCAGATCTTTACACATTACCCGCAGAAATACAAAAATCTTCAAAGAATTGGATGAGGTCATCAAAAGTTACTCTGATTCATTATTGTCTATATGTTCTAGAATATTCCTTTATACTCAGATTGGCGTCAGGATCTTGTTTTATTTTTTTATATTTCTCTCTAATTTCTTTACACACACACATACACACACACACACATATATATATGCATATATATACATATATACATATATATATATATATATATATCCATAAATAGAAAAGAGAAGGTGAATTAAATAGGGAGAGAAGGGGAAGAAAAGAGAGATATATAGATATAAGAAAAGGACGATTTTTTTTATATCCGCCAGCTACCTGAACTATTAGAGATCCACTGTAGTTATTTCACGTTTTCTATGCGTTCATCTTTCAGTACAAATAGCGATGAGACTAAATAAGGATATATATTATAACGTTTATTTTCTTTATTAATATATTCTTTTAATATGTCTTACTCCTTTATCTTGCAGTCATCTCGATCTTACTTCTTTAATATATAGATTTTGATGCCAATCTTCGAGTATATATATATATATATATATATATATATATATATATATATATATATATATAGCGGTTGTCTACATATATATATATATATATATATATATATATATATATATATGTGCATAAGCCTGTTAGTATATTAATTATAAAAATGCTCATACATACCTTTCATTAAGTGTCCTAATATATATGTATATATATATATATATATATATATATATATATATATATATATATATATATACAAATACGGATATATGTATTGTGTATATCCAGGTTAAAATGATGATCCTTTTCTTCACATTTGACAAATAAAACTTACCTGATGAAAAACGTAGAAATATAAACATTTGAAGATCTTAATAGAAATCTATCTTTAATATTCCGAAGAACCAACCGCTTTTAATCTAATAACGAATTTTTGAATGCAGAAATAATTCCAATTGGTTTTTAAATGTTTATTTACGCGATATTTGTTACATATTTAATACACACACATGCATATGCACATATATATGTAAATATATATATATATATATATATATATATATATATAAATATATATATATAAATATATATATGTAAATATATATATATGCATATATATATATATATATAATCAATCAAACACTTTTCATACAACGCTGGTGATACTTAGCTTTATTTTTCTGTTTTGACTTACTTTAATTTTTCAATCATGTTTTTCTATAACAAAATGGACGATATTAATAAACGTTTTGTAAGTATCAGACACTTTCCATTCGACTTGGAATAATCTTCACATATAAATGGTGGGATCAGTGGGATGCAAATTTACTTAAATAAATCTTCGTTATATATTATCAGATCAATTTTCCCTACTTCAAAATTAGACAAACAGGTATTTGTTTTTTTTTTGTTTTACCTCTTCGTGTAGATCTTTAGAAAAACACAATATAGAAATATAGAATAAATCGATCCGTTACCTTTATTTTTTTTTAATTTGCAATATTAGTACAGTTAACCGTATATTCTTGATCGTTTGCATTAATTACTGTTCTTATTTCTTAAACAGCATAAAATCTGTCTGTGTTAACTATTATGGGCAATGCAATGCAAATATTATTAGTGAAATGGTTGGATCACGCTACCTCTCCGCGAAATATATGTACACTTTGAGGATATTTTAAGTTTAAATAAGAGACGCCTTCATGATAATATAGAGTATTGTTGCCACATCTAGGGAGGTGTCCCTTATAGCGCTCCTGTTTTTATTTTTGCTAATGGTCTAAACAATGCACTTTCTACGCTATTTTCTAACATTTACAAAAACTTCTAACATCTCTATCGTTATTCACAGGTGCGAAAACTAACCTTTAACTCCTGGTCCCTCTGTCACGGCAATGCATTATCTTATCATCACAATTGCAAACATCTTCCTTGTTTTGTTTATGTGTCTAACATTAAACGTAATTTCGTATGTACACTTTTTTATTCTAAATAAACAAACACATATATCTCTAACATCTTGCAACGAGATTGTCAACTGTAGACTAACGCATGCTCATTATTGGTCAAATTGTGCCAAATAGTTGTTATAAATCGAACAAAATAGGAAACAAATTACATGCATTCCATTACTCCTTGTCCATATTCTCATAATATTATTCATCATTGAACTGACATTCGTACTTCCACCAGTACTTCATAGCCTAGAGGCCTTTAGCATTTCTGAGTGGTGACTAGTTAGAAAAAATACCCGGTACCAGGAATATAAAATAATGTATACATGTTTGGAATTAAGATAAGATGTCCATTCTAATTTCCAGGACTAAAACGTATTGTTAGATCCACTGTGACCTCCTTCAAAATCTAGATTCGCAATATTGCCAGCTGAGATGTGGCTATGTTGAAGCATTCAGTTTCGCCCATCCGTAGTGTATGTTCGATGGCACTTCAAGTAGAATAAGCGCTTTTTAAAAAAAAACATATCTGCAGGGTTCTCCATTTTTGTCAAGGGTAGATTTACGACCTGTCTCTGCAGTCATTTCCAATTAATTTGCTCGATCACACCAATGCTCCTTGGGCCGAATAATTAGTTGGATAGATTCCCGCAAAGGAATGGGGGCTCGACGAGATACACAAATATTATAAGTAAAAACGCTGTCAAACAGCAGTTGGTAGATAATGATTAATATGCATATACGTTGAAACAGGATAAGATAGATATATACGTCTATACAAGGTGAGACAAAATCCGATGGATCGTATAAAAATTGAATTTCCCTTTTAACGTACTCCTAGACACCACAAACTGATATACATATGCAGAATACACGATGTAGAATGTAATGTATGTATTAAAGTTTATTTCCAAATTAGTTGTATAATTAGAACTCAATACTAATTCACACCTACCTTTATAGCTGTGTGTTCCTTGCAAGAATGTAAAGATTTTGATAATTTTATCTCTGGGAGCAAAGTTGATCGTCCACCACGAAATAACTATTGAAATATATGTTTTCATTATATTGTTAAAATTTCTTGGGTCGATGAATACAAAATGAGTGGATTTGCAGTCAAAATGCTTTTTTGTATTTGTAATTCAATCAACTCATAAAATATACATAGGATAATTCTATGTGTTTTATAATACGCGCAAGATGCGGTGATTATCTACATAGTAGGAACTCCATGAACTTGTACTTTCCATGTTTAAAAATTTCGATACATTATTTTTCGAATTTTTTTATGAACTCCTATCTCTTTATGTATCTTTCTCTACCCACGCACACAGGCACACACACATACACACACACACACACATATATATATATATATAATTATGAATTGCACTCTATTATCATTTACACATATGCATAAATGTTTTAGTTGTATTTTCATTCGTAATGCAAATGTATATGGCCGATGGCTTACGGTAAACTGTAAGCGAAAATCGTAATTCCGTAAATCCGATTTCTTCCTCATTTTTGTTTTTTCGAAGAGGATTCATGAATGGAAAATATAATTTAAAAAAAAAATTAAAAAAAAAGGAAAATGTGAAAAAATACTACCAATAAAAGCGGGAATTTATGTTTTTCTTTCTCATTAATATTGATTCTTTATTACTATTTAATTTATATATGGAGTAATTTACTTTTTATAATAATTTTAGCAAATTAATTTAAATCGCCGGTGTTTTCTTAGGATTGATATCAAAGAAATAGTAATAATAATATAGTAATATAATAATTAATTCTCTATCTGCTTCTCTCTCTCTCTCTCTCTCTCTCTCTCTCTCTATCTATCTATCTATCTATTTATCTCTCTCTCTCTATATATATATACATATATATATATATAGATGTGTGTGTACTATTTTATGAACTTTCATAAAATAGTATGCATCTATACGAAGTATTTACTTCGACAGTGCTCAGTTTTTAAGTAAGCTTGATACAAAGTTTCAAATATATATAGACAATTGACCTACAAATAATTGTCCGTGTTTCATCGCTGTGAGGATTTGTGAGGCTATTGCAAATAATCTATCTTGCTTTGTGTGTGTTATATATTCCCGTGCTCACCAATTTAGATTCTTTGTTATTCTACATACACATTTATCACAGCTAACGAGCGCCTGTTTATATTGACCTCTAATTCACCTGTTTCTTTGTACTTTAGAATTTTACCGAAAATAATAACATGTCCAAAAAATCTACTGGTTTATTAACAAACCCAGTACAGAGGAAAAAATACTATATAGATTCATCTCATTTGGACTTCTTCTCATTTGGACTTCTTCTAAACCTGGACTTTCTGTAAACTTGAGCTGTCTCGACATTGAAATTATATTAGCAAATTTGATGCGGAGTTACAGTAAAACTGTTTACAAGTTTTAGACAGATATTGCGCAGAAATGTTAATATTGGTACTATGATAGATTAGCTATTGATAAATAATTTAATGACCAATGCTTTTAAAAATATCAGATGGATTAACAATGACAAGCCCAGGTTCTGTACACAGATGTATAGAATGCAAGCCACCTGACATCCAGCAATAACGTTCTGCTGGAAGATGCCTACTATACAGTGCAAGGCGATACAGTGTGCAGATATATCCACTGGACGATTTATAACACGTTTAATATCGTATGCAGCAGGAGGTCCTGGGAAAATATACTAGAAATAACACACATACACCATCTACCATGTAATGCATTTTCTATGTCTTTTGAAATGGCGTTATTAAACCTGACAATGATATGGGATGCGAATGAAAAAAAGCAGCATTAGCAGAAGTTTGTGTACCGTATGATGCTGCGTAAAACAGAACTGAGAGGTAAATTACAACGAAATACTAATATCTTATAGACGGCATGAAAATAAACTGGAATCTTTAGGAAATATTTTACATACGAATAACTACAGAAGCAATTAGACTCATGAAACATTTTTTCAAAATATACCTGGCAAATACAAAAGGTGAACCAAGTGCAATAGAGATAGAAAAATTGCACTTTAAGGGACCGTAATTATCTTTAACACATCGGTCTATTGAAATATATGAAGTGGTGAGGAAATGTCTGTCATCGAGTAGGATGACCCATTCGAAGTTTGAACAAGTTGGCAAAAATGTGAACAAACTGTATATATATATATATATATATATATATATATATATATATATATATATATATATATATATATATATATTGCTTATGATTATACACATATTTCGTGAATGGGTAAGATAAAGTTTTCCAACTGTTTTACACGTTATTTAAAACTTGTCTTTTTAAATAAATCTGTTTAAGGTTTTCGTTACTGTGATATACATTAATATAATTGGAAAGCAAAATCATACTGAAGAACATCGTATAGACATGAAAAACATTTTAACAAGGGATTCATCGACGCCTTAAAACATTTTCTTATTTTCATACGTCTTTTTGCCGTGAACATGTGATCTACGTCCATGCTTTTGATCATTCGTCCTCTCACCAACGTATTGAAGTGCGCAGCATTGCTTAGAAATTGACTGATATTTTATTTTTGTTTTTTTAAGTTTCAATCGATACGGATGTGACTTCCACCGATTGACCGCTCATCTAGTTCCTGTCCACGTCTCGCTATAGATCCATGTTTCTTTTAGAGACAATCTCCCAATAATCCCTTTCTTCCTGCCCCTCCTCAGTGGACACAAGAAATAGTAAAACTCTTGCCGCCAGCCGATGTTCACCTATGAACGTTCGACCACTTTGACTTCCAACTTGCTTCATCTTTTGATATTGGATCAAGTCCACACATCATTTCGGCAATATTAGTTTTCTAGCTAACACAGCGTTAACATAAACACGAGTAGATAGATATATCTAAAGAAAATAATTCTGTTTTAAGCTTCATTTAAAAATATCTACAGTGACAAGTTTAGGTCTGCGTTCAGCTGACCTTAACTCATCCTTCCAGCAAAGATCATGTCTCTTTAAATATACATACGTATTTGTCAATATATACATATATGCACATCCATAAAATATTTGGCAATAGTTCAGTCTAAAAACTTGTGTAATTCCATACACTCGACAGTTTTATTTGATTCGTTTTTCGCTGGACATCAGCTTTTGATAAAATTCTCTTCTTAGGAAATTAGATTATTACTATTAACCAAGTAATATATCGACTGCTATAATTATCTTCGAGCTTTACATGTCTCCACAAAAACACGGGGTAAAAAAAGGTTCGCTTTTATATGTGAAGCCTATATAGTTCCCAGAAAAGGACGCATTCTGATTGAAGAAAAATAAACTTTTGCAAGTTAAGAAGAAATTTCCATTCATTGCCCATGAGCAGAACGAACGTAGTGTAGTATGTGAACTGATATTACACTATATTCCTAGAAAATATACATCCTGTGATCGTATCAACCTTTTTGTCTATTAATTACGCCATTAAAAAAGCGAAAAATAAATAAAATAGTTGCATGTGTACATAGGTAGACATATTTTATTAAACCTATCCTCGGTCTACTAGATAATTATATCGAAGATTTCAAAACCTAGATATACGAGAGGCGTGCAATAATAATGCCCCTGACTCACTTCTAGTTGTCTTATGTAGCTGAAATTTTGTATGTGCAATGAGTTATATCTCTAAAGGTTGTGGCAAATTACAGCTCTGAACAAATGGTGGCTTCTGTTTTGCAGGTGTTTGAACTGAATCAGGTGTGAAATGGAGCCTGTTGAATGTCGAGCAGTGATCCGGTTTTTGTATTTGAACGGACGCACACCACAGGCGAATTTTGATGAAATGAAAGAAACTTATGGTGATAATACCCTTGTAAAACGCTGGCATCGTGAATTAAAACATGGCCGGAAGTCTGTGAAAACAGCTCCTAAACCTGGTCGCCCCCCTTCTGCCATTGATGAGGTATCTGTCCGTCAAGTTGTGGCTGCCGTCTTGGAAGATCGGCGCATTGCTATTCGCCAAATAGCCCAAGATGTCAAGATTAGTACAGGGTCTGTGGAAACTATCATTCATAACCATTTGCATAAGCATAAGGTGTCTGCCAGAAGGATTCCCATGTTTCTCACACCATTCCAGAAGCGAGAACGCGTCAAGTGCTTGAGGATGAATTTGGAGAAGTGCCAAGAAGATAAGTAAACGTTTTTCAAAAGACTGATTACACAGGATGAAACATGCGTCTATCACTATGATCCAGATACCAAAACTCAGTGGAAGCACTTAGACTCACCATCTCCACAGAAGGCAAGGGGGCAGCCATCCGCTGGCAAGGTCATGCTCACAGTCTTATGGGACCAGGACGGGGTAGTGATTTCCTGGCAAAGGGAACCACAATTACAGGAGCCTATTATGCTTCACTTTTGAGGAAATTAAGGGAAGCTATCAAAATCAAGAGGCGGCCAAGATCAGCAAAGGTACCCCCCTTCTGCAGGACAACGCTCCGGTCTACAACTCGCATGACGCCAGATCAGAAGCACGGGCCTGTGGTTATGAAATCCGTTCCCATCCTCCCTACTCTCCTGACCTTGCACCCTCTGAATTTCACCTCTTCCCAGCCATGAAGTTGTTTTTGAAAGGAAAGCGTTTTCCAGATGATGCGGCCTTGATTTCTGAAGTCACGTCATTGTTGGAGGACCAACCTGGGGTGTTCTACAAAACGGTCTCCAGAGCTGCATCAAACGATGGGAGAAATGCATAACTTTGGGTGGTTTCTTTGGAGAGAAAGACAAATAATTGTGCCAAGTTTCGTTGCTCTACTGCTATGGGAAGTGTCTGAGGGGCATTTCTTATTGCACGCCTCTCGTATTAATGAAGTTATTTGCCAGTTCACATAAAGAACATTAGTGTCGAGCATTTTTAGACATAGTAACATTTAATCGAAATTATATTATACAAATAGAATTAGATTGTAAGAATTAGATTGGAATTTTACGGAATTCGTTATGCTTGACGGACTTGGACATCCAAAGGTTGTGTAACATTATATATATATATATATATATATATATATATATATATATATATATATATATATATATATATGTGGGTGTGTGTGTGTGTGGGGTGTATACATATATATAGAGATAATATATATATATATATATATATATATATATGTGCGTCTGTGTTTGTGTGTGTGTGTGTGCATATATATACATATATCAAATAGGTTTTGTGAAATGTACCATTTTTCGAATATTTATTTCTCGTGTGTATACCAACTTTTGTTTTAAATAAGAAGTCCAATGTTAGTTGAAATATAAAGCAAAATATATATCAAAAGTTAGCTATATTCCAAGATACTTTAATGTATCAATTTTTCCATTACAGAAATTAAAATAATCTTTCGGATATTCAATGAATAAATGATTGACAGATTGTTTTCATAAACTGTGATAGGCTATAAATTCAGAAGATTGATCACTGCCATTCTAAATCGGGTAGGTGTTGCTCGTCACACCTGATAGTCTAATCTAAAGAAACACAACCCAAAAAGAAAATTTGGTGTGGCACCCCATCGGTAGTTACTTTGACCAAACTCTTCCAAGTTTCTGAAAACTCCTGCACTTAGAAGAATATTTAGTTTTCCTCATTCTGTCTTGCCATATGATCAAGTTCTCTTCACATTAAATTAATTCAGGCGACACTCAAGTTATTGCAGAAGTTGTGAGTCAACTACCGAACAAGTCTTTTAGGAAATTAACGGAAGCTATCTAAATCAACAGGCGGGGCTAGAACGTGTTTTATGTATCTTGGCCATTTTTAAATGAAAATCTTATTAATATATTTTTGATTAGGGGACCGGCAAATCGATTTCTTAGAATAAAAGCATATTTTTTTTCAAATAGAAAATGCATAGCAATGTATATAAAAGGTAGACTGTGTCTGATTGAAAAACAACTCATATCAGACTATCACCTGTGGTCGGCCATCTGAGAAAGTGAGACACCGATTTTTTTTTTCATATTTAAAAATAAGGATATATATATACATACACATATATACATATATATATATGCGTATATATATTTGTGTATATATATGCATATGTATATATATATATGTATATATATATATATATATGTATTAATATATACGGATACAAATATATATATATACATATGCATATATATATATATATATATATATATATATATACAGTGTATATCTCTTCATATGGCAACACTGAAAAATATTTTTTGATAAAATGAAAAGTAGTCTCTCTGCACATTTACTACAGGGTTAATTTATTTCCCCCTCAGCATAACTCACAATATAGACAATAAAAGCGAAATTCCTGGCAACAAAAGTGAGTACACCCTTACGATAAGTTTCCAATATTAACGTACAATATGTCAAGTCTCAATATTTTGTGATGCCACCATCATTATCCGAAACTGCCTTTACTCTCTTGGGCATTGAGTTTGCCAGAGCTTCACATGTAGCTTCTGGAATTCTCTTTCACTCTTCAATTACGACGTCGCGGAACTGGCGGATATTTGAGACTTTGCGCACATCCACCTTCTGCTTGAGGATGCCCCAAATATGTTCTATTGAGTTCAAGTCTAAAGAATACTTGCCCATGCCATCAGACTCGTTAGTAAAGTAGTGGTTGTCTTGGATGTGTGTTTTGGGTCTTTGTCATGATGGAACACTGCTCTGCGCCCCAGTTTCCGGAGGGACGGGGATCATGCTCAGCTGCTGTATTTCTTGGATCTGTTGAAGTTTTTGTTTCCCTCAACGAAATGTAACTCTTCAATACCTGCAACACTCATGCAGCCCTAGACCATTATATTCCGACAAGATGTTTGACATTAGGCATGACACACTTATCTTTCTACTCCTCAAATTGGTATGCATGGCTTTTCCCCCCAGGAGGAAACCTCTTCTGAATGTAATACACAAGAAATCACGCAAACAGTTTGCTGAAGACATGTCAACAATGCCCATAGATTACTGGAACCATGCCCTATGGTCTGATGAGACGAACTTTAATTTGTTTAGTTCTGATGACCTTAAGCATATATGGCGACGACTCAATTCATTTAATTTTTTTAGAGATACTTTATCTAAGAATTCTTCATAATTTTGGTTTCGGTTTCCATGGTACTCAAGTCATCTATTTTTTTATAAATAATTTTACTGGGAATTCCTCATAATTCTAGGTTTCAGTTTGGAGTATATCTAATGGCACTTTAATAATCTTTTTTATTTAAATAATTTTAGCATGAATTCTTCATAAGTCTTCGTTTCGGTTTCGATTTTAGTTGATGGAACTTTAGTAATCTATTTTTTTATAACATTTTTTATCAAGAATTCTTCATAAGTTCTTTTTTCGGTTTCGATTTTAACTGAAAGAATAATGATTTACTAGGCGCTGTATGTGCTCTCCTATTATCATGGCATTTGCTTCCAGTCGTGCTGTGCATACACTTCACTTGGCACTGGTATTCAACAATGTGGACTCAGGAGAGGTGTGGTTGGAGATTGCGCACATCCTGCCACAAAAATTCCACGCGCAGGCACCCCTACGTGGGTATCCATAGTTTGTCAAAGACTGAAGGAACCTCGTATATATATATATATATATATATATATATATATATATATATATTCCTAACTTATCATATGTAAAAATCGATAGAACATGAACACTATAGTAATATATACGAAATCTGCAAACATTAAAATATTATATTTAAGCGTATTTTACGACCTCGCTACGTCAGGTGCTCCCTGCTAGCTTGGATAAATACTTTTGCAGTTTAAACAAAATTGCTACAAAATATCAGAACATCTCAATTTACACGTTATATATACAGAATGCCAACATCAATATATTACATATGAATCGTCCCTTTAGAAATTTCCACAGGTCGCGCTAGTTTATTAAGTGAATAGTTTAATGCACTATGTTAAATAATTAATCATATTATTTTGTTCTATTCACGTTAACCTCTCCTAAGGTATATTGGCACTTGGACATAAGGTGATACTATTTGACCTCAAGCTTAGGAAAAATTAACAGGATGTTTGTTTACGTTACATTTAAACTTCTGTGTATCAGAACAGTAAGGGTAGCAAGTAGCAGGACGCGAATCTCAAGGTCTAACTGTCTGGAGGAAAAACTATTACAGTAGAAATCTCTCTTGTATTTATGGACCTCAACAAATAAACTTTCTGGCATTTATGGACCTAAAAAATGAAGCTTTCTAGCATTTATGGACTTCAACAATGAAGCTTTCTAGCACTTTTATTGACCTCAACAATGAAAATTTCTGGCATTTATTGACATCAACAATTAAACTCCCTATCATCTATGGACCTCAACAATGAAGCTTTCTAGCATTTATGGACCTAAACAATGAAACTAGCATTTATGGACTGCAACAATGAAACTTTCTAGTATTTACGGACCTCAACAATGAAGCTTTCTGGCATTTATGGACTGCCACAATGACATTTTCTAGTATTTACGGACCTCAACAATTCAACTTTCTAGCATTTATAGACTTAACCAATGAAACATTCTAGTATTTATGGACTTCATCAATAAAACTTTCTTGCATTTATGGACCTCAACAATGAAGCTTTCTGACATTTATGGACTGCCACAATGACATTTTCTAGTATTTACGGACCTCAACAATTCAACTTTCTAGCATTTATAGACTTCACCAATGAAACTTTCTAGTATTTATGGACTTCATCAATGAAAATTTCTGGCATTTATTGACATCAACAATTAAACTCCCTATCATCTATGGACCTCAACAATGAAACTTTCTAGCATTTATGGACCTAAACAATGAAACTCTCTAGCATTTATGGACTGCAACAATGAAACTTTCTAGTATTTACGGACCTCAACAATGAAGCTTTCTGGCATTTATGGACTGCCACAATGACATTTTCTAGTATTTACTGACCTCAACAATGCAACTTTCTAGCATTTAAAGACTTAACCAATGAAACTTTTCTAGTATTTATTGACTTCATCAATGAAACTTTCTTGCATTTATGGACCTCAACAATGAAGCTTTCTAGCATTTATGGACCTCAACAATGAAGCTTTCTAGCATTTATGGACTTCAACAATGAAACTTTCCAGCATTTATGGACTTCAACAATGAAACTTTCCAGCATTTATGGACCTCAACAGTGAAAATTTTTAGCACATATGAACCTCATCAATGAAGCTTTCTAGCATTTATGGATCTCAACAATGAAACTTTCTGGCATTTATGGACCTCAACAATGCGCGTTTGTCAGGGATGTGTACGTCGATGGCGCACAAGGGCAACAAGTTTATCAGAGCACATTCTATTTAAATACATGTAGAACAGGTACAGAGATGCAACATTACGGCAATAGGACAGCGGTTGGGGCTTAGTTGACAAAATAGGGCCTATTCGACTGGAAACTATTTTTAGACCCTATCCAAGTGGGAGGATTTTTTGTAGACGTAATAGCCCAGATGTGGCAATAATACTCCATACATTGGCGAATGGTGGCCTTATAGACGATTCAATGTGTCGATTTTAAAACAACAACGCCACTAATAACAAAGTGAAATTAAGAAAAAACATATATATCGCGTCGACTCTGAATTTTTTCATCGTCGAATACTTAACCAGATTTTAATGCGTTGATTTTTAAAACGACAGCAACAAATTTAAAGTAAAAAAGTCCGCGTTGAAATTATTTAATCGACTTCAGGTACTTTAGGATCTTCGAATCGCTATCCGGATTTTAATGCGTCAGTTGTTTCCATCACAAAAATAAAAATAATCTCTCACCTACTAAATAAATGATTAATAGACTGTATTCATAAGAGTTTCATAACTACTATTCTATCGGATAGGTGTTGCTCAACAAGTCATTTATCAGATGTTGATACACTGAACGCTACAATACACAAACCTGCACACAAGCGGCTCAGAATATTTGATCGTTTTCAACTTTCCGAAGCAGCAGAAGAATTGAGTAGAACTCTGATTGACTGAGCAACCCTCTTTAAAAATGGTCTTCTCACCTCCATACCACAAGGAATAGGCGAGTAAAGGGGTCGTGAAAAGTGCATGCATTATCACCCCCGAGGAAATCTACCGCAACTGACAAAGATTCAGCGATCAAAAAACAAGACAACAAGCGATGAATCTGCTCATCATAGTTATGTACAACGTCTGTACTCTTCTTGAAAATCTAGTAGACAAAGAGCTAACTCGCTAAAATGATGACAGAGCAGCCCGGTTTCAAACTCACATGACTGAAGAAGGTATACTCACATAGAAGGAAAATTGCTATGCCTTCTTCTAAAGTGGACATGTTCTTCTAAAGCGGACGTCTTCTTATGAAGCGAGCGTCTTCTTATGAAGCGAGCGTCTTCTTATGAAGCGGGCGTAGTGTCGGAAAACGTCGGGTAGCAGGACTTAAATGTGAACACAACACATCAAAGACTGATTTATAACAGTGTACTTACCGGTGGAGACGAGAAGTGATGTCACACTGATTAGCGCATATGCTCTAACGATAACCAATCCAGATGAAATGAATGAGAGGTTCTATCAGGAAGTAGAAACCTTCCTAAAATAATAGTTTCCAAAAGAAAACAAATTATATATTTTTGGTTACTTGACCAGTTCTTCTTCAATCAATGATATGACGAGTGCACGACTTCCAAAAATCGAAACAAGCCAAACCCTTGATATATTATCTACGATCCGGAAAATCGGGAACGATTTGAAAGAGATTTATTATTACAAGACTCCAAACTCTGATTGCATAACCTCAGATATATATATAGAACAGATTGTAACACCTAATAATCCATAGGTTCTTATTTTTATTATGGCGAATGATCTCCAGTAATTTAAAGATACATCCATATTGCATATCTACAAGAGGAAAGAAAAAGACAGAGCTGCGACAAAAAGAGGATTCGCTTTCCTCAGCAAAGTTTTTCAAATTTTACAAGGAATCAACCGTTTAACAAAAAATCTAGAAGATGACTTCTTCCCGAATGTATAATGTAGTTTGCGTATTATATTTGGTACAATTGTCATGTTTTTTGCTGCCTTTCAATTCTGAGACAATGTCAGAAACAATACTAGAATATCTACGCAACATTTATTGATATGGGAAAATCCTTTTGTGCTGCAAATCGGGTAGGTACATTGAATGTCATGTCGTAATGTCGACGCGCTAAGAATCTCATCTCGATCGTAAGAAAATGTGATGATACGATGATGGTTTGTGTCATTGATGATGAAGAGACGTCAAATGGTATTCAAACCAACTGCCATGTTAGACATGGAGTGTATGCTTTACCCTTCCCTGTTCAGCAGGATGTTCTTGCCGATGCGGATCAGTGCATTCAACGTACAAGATCCTAGAATAAGCATCAGCTATTGTAAAATTGTTCAACTTTATACGGCTTGATTCTGTCTCCACGATTAAGACTAACATCATACAAAAACTTATGTTTGCTTTTGATTGTGCCGCCACAACAAACAGAGCCTAACATGCAAGATATTGTTGATCGTTTTTCTCATGCGTGAGACAATTTCGAATAATTAACATGACGAAGCAATGCACCAATATAATTTGGAATAAAATATGTTTAGTTCAAGTTTACATATTTTAGACAGAAACGAAAACTGTAGACAAGAACACTCACTTGGCTAGTCCCTTGCCAAGAGTAGTACACATACGATGAACTTGACTGAAGCATAGCCAAGGTTAGAGTTGCCTTTGGGGCTGTGTGTGTGTGTAGACACTTTCTGTTGCAGACCAAAGTTCAAGTTTACTGAGATGTGATGCTCTAACGTCGGGTAGCAGGACTTAAATGTATAATTTTAATTTATGGACCTAAACAATGAAACTCTCTAGCATTTATGGACTGCAACAATGAAACTTTCTAGTATTTACGGACCTCAACAATGAAGCTTTCTGGCATTTATGGACTGCCACAATGACATTTTCTATACGCTCGAAATTTCACAAGCATATGTGAGATAATACTCACATATGCTTGTGAAATTTCGAGCGTATATGCCCGACTCGCTAATAAGCATTTAAACATGACCCGTCTCCCTAAACAATCGAATCTCAAGCGGCAAGTCAATATACTAGCGGTAGATGTTTTAGTCCGGTCAAACCTCTCGTCAGTGCACAATAATGCAGCAGTGCCAGGTTCGGGGGGCAAATCATATATGCGGCGTCCCCTATATGGCGAGCAATCTAAAAAAAACTTCGGAAAACAGATCAAGGACACTCTGGAATTTTCCCTGAAAAAACTCTCTTTGTATTTTTACTCATAGAAAAAAAACTAATCATAGACAGATGTGCATGGCGTGCCGCATGTAAAAAAGGGCATCGATTGCTGAATCATTACTCAGTGAGGACCGTTTGGTTCGTTTGGTTGTTTTTGTTTGACGGCATATCAACCCTTTTCGGGTTATTTAATGCCGAATCCAAAGATTTTGAAGAATTTCTTTTTAATAGAATATATTTATTGTTTTCACATCGGTTTCTATTTAACCCATAGTTGGGACCCTAACAGGTACTACAACTCTGGGTCAGAGTGGACCTGGGAGCAATGGTAATTAACGGGTGGCTCCACACTCCCCAAAGCCCACAAGCCGGGACGTCACCACTGGATATAGTTTATGGTCATATCCAGGACCCCCGTTGAGGGACTTTTACCCTCTGCATGGGGGGGGGGCAGTCGGCGTATTCTAATGCCCCACCGACAGGGCCAGTGAAGAACGTGGGTGAAAACATATCATTGGAAAAGACAGAGAAACCATCATCTCTTCTACAGATTTATTCTGCAGGTGTTTAACATGTGCGAAATATTCAGAGCCACAATGAGTAAAACAATCTATCTCTGAAACCACAAAACAATTAGATGATAACGGCCATCATTAAAAGTTATAGACGAATATCATCATGCTATACTATGAAACATTATTTCCTAAAACAATATTAGTATAAATTTCTGTGAATTAAAATTATTTTACTATATAATATAAGCATTTTACAGGAGCTTTTGTAATATTCCACTAATATTAGCAGATATTTAGAATTATATTTTCTAAGAAAATAAGCAATTAAAAAAACAGATTGACCAAAAAATGTCACGTTACCACGCATTTTGTAAATATTGTTTAACGTAGAGCTGAATCAAGTTTAACTGTCCTTAACAATTATGTATTGAATATGAATGATGCAAGCAGATAAGTTGCAAATTTGCGATATTTATTTACTTTTTATTGAATGCATATGTTGATATTAATTATACTGATTTCACCTTTTAATTTGTATTTTTTATTTAATTATGTGTTACTGCATGTATGGAAGTTTCTACTCTAAGTATATACTCCAAACGATAAGTTGCACATATATATATATATATATATATATATATATATATATATATATATATATATATAAGGTCATCCGTTATACATTTTGTGCCTAAATTTCTTTAATTAGATCTGCAATGAGAGGGGAACCTATCGATATTTTCTCCACTAAAAAACATAATTTGAAATTATGTAAAGTGCAATACTTAGTTGTTTCTTTTTTAAAAAAATTCGTTCAATGGAAGGTAGAAAACGTATTGCATTCGACAGTCCCGAAATCTTCGCTTCTTCTATTTGCCCTATCGTCCTAATTTTGCAATGAGCGATGTTTCTAAAGAACAAAGAAGAATAGAATTGTGCACTGACCAGGCAGTGTTTTTTTTTCTCCTGGGCGGTCGCTAGAGGTGTTCTTATTTTCTTATCATATTTCTTTTCTTATGGTCATGCCACTAATAAGGAGGTTGGAGGTAAAAGTTTTACCTGGGATGACGTTATCCGCCTGATAGTCAGGGACCCGACATTTGATTAGCTATCATCCAATGACTAGGTGCAATGTACCTGTGTTTCCGTATTGCAATTATATGATTGGATTCTGAAGCATGCAGTAGCTTCTGATGGAGATTATTAATGTCATAATATTGCGTAATCTTACGGCTTTTCCTCTACATTGTTGGAAAAATTATGCTTCGTACATGTTTTATTTTTCTCTGTTCTGCTCTGCAGCAAAATTAAACCCGAAACGCCAACTCCCAATGTAGACCGCCTACTCCCACATATCCTTCTCTAACATCGGGCGGTACATTTCAATCTTCCAGTAGATGAAATGCAATTACAAGAAAGAAAATCTGACTTATTTTCCTGTGCGAAACTGTCAGGTTACCGACTATTTCCCTAAATGAGCTTGTGATTAAAGTATACTGAAACTTGACATGAAACTCCTAAAATATTCATGGGCGTCGAATATGGGTCTACATTATAGATGGTTTTCTATGTATTAGGGACATTCCAAGGAAATTTTTCTTTTTCATTATACGTGCTTCAGAGTAGCACTTGCTCACATCACCGTATTCATATTTGCCTTCTATCGTCACCATAACAGCGGAGTTACTATCATTGAGTATTGTAACTCTTCACGTGAGAAGGTGGTTAAGGACCCCTTTTTATCTAGAATTCTCGGCTCGTGTTGTCTAGTCTCCTCTGAGGTTGTTACATGAAATCTGGTATGCTGAAAGCGAATATCGAAGCTGCAGGCAGGAAGAAAGACAAAATCATGTAATCTATCTACAGAAGCTAAATTTCGCAGAATTATGTACAAGTTTTTACAATTATCACTCAGTTTCTGCAAGTTCTTTTCGCAGTCTCAAATCTCTTCACAGACAGCGACAGACGGTTGGATGAGGAAGGTTGAGGGCTCACGTCTCTTCTCGGATTTAACAAGCAATCTCCAACTAATCTGATCTGCGACTCAACTAAACTCAACCCTGACTAATTTTCGCACGCAGTCGTATACATAGTAAGGTATGTGGATGGGGTGGAAATGCTCCCCAGCCAATAAGATTTCGCCACGAAATCGAAAGCTTAAAGTTTTTGCGTGAGTACGATTCCCACACCTGGAATCTGAATTCCTCATTCTCACGATTTTCAAGGTCAGATGTCAATTCTGACATCCGACATTGTTCATTTAACGCCAGACAATGTTATAAGTGAAATTTCCTGTGATAAACTTTTAGCTGTAAAATATATTTGTCTGGTTTCAAACATGTCTATTTTGACATGAAATAAAACATATATATATTTATCTTCTTTATCTTAAATCCTTGATTTATCTTGCGTCACCTGGGAATAAAAAGCTACTTCAGCGTAGTTCTAACGCTTCTCAATGTGGGATTACGTTACAGTATCCGTGAGAAAATTTCCCACATTCTGTCTTTCGATCCTTCAGTTAACATTCGCGTCTGTTGAATTATTTGTCCGCTCAAACAAGGCGGATGATGAGGGGGTACTGTCAGATTCTCGATTGTCTATGACCTAACACAAATTGTTTACGAACCCACGTGTATGTCCTACTCCGACAGACAATATGTAAGTCTCCTGATCACTTTTCTTTCAACTTGGTCCAAAATATGCACATTCGCTTTCGATCTTTCGATCACTCAGTTGTCTGTGTTAAGATAAAACTAAAATGTAATAAGTCCTCTCCATCGTACTGTATATTGATACTCCATGGCTGATTGAGAAAACTTCAGAATATTTATATTACATAGATCTCTGAACTCAATCTTCAAACATAAAGTGCCCTCTATAGTGTCTAACTTGGCTGACTGGTTCATGTTTGTTATAGACAGCTTCATACTCTCCAAGAAATTCAAGCAAAATCCCAACAACCAGCCGTGGTTTACCTCAGAAATGTCGCTGGACAGAAATCATTATTTCCATTGCTGCCAATGTAATAGATGTTGTGAAACTAAAGCTATTGTATAAAGTGTGATACAGAATGCAAGAGATTCACGTCAAAGCAGCAACTTAGTTCCAACCAGTTTTCGCGAATAATAATTAAGGTCGTTAAGAGAAGCTTACCCTCTATCAATGGACGTGAGGTAATTTTGCTAGCAACTGACAAAGCAAAACTATTTGCCAATAACATTGTAGCCAATTATACCTTTTGCAATCGTTGCCACCTACCCGGCGTGGTTTCTCTATGTTTTAAAACACATTATGCGACATACAAATATAGGTGCGTTATGTTGCCAAGCTTATCAAAAACTTTAATCCTAGTAAAGCAACTAGTCCCGGGGCTATTTCAGTCATAGTGCCCAAAAAGCTTCCACTGAAACTAGTTCCCATATTTACACAGCTGTTTAAGCGTTGCCTTTGAGAGAAATGTCTCCCAAAACTCTAGAAAATTTCATCAGTTCGCCCCGTATTTACAAATTCTGGAGATGGGTAATCTCCCTCTCAGTACATACCAATCAGTCTTTTGTTCATAATGAGTAAGTTGCTGGGCCTGTGATAAACAGAGAAGTTACCAACCACCTCAGCAATAACTTGTTCAGCGACATGCAATATGGTTTCCATTCTGCGTAATCTACAACTAGTGTACTTAGTGTAATATCATACAAGATTAGTGTATTTGTTAACAGAACATCGTTTCTAGAGAATTACTCTTGATACATCAAAGGTTTTTGATAGATAATAACATAAATTTCTACTTTACAAAATCATCAGTTATGAAAGAGCTGGAAATGCCCTTTCAATTATTAAATCTTTTCTCTTTGATAGGCTTATAAGAGTAATCATTGAAAGGCAGAAATCAGAATCTCATGGTATTAACGCTGGCGTTCCTCAAGGCTCGATCATGGGCCCAACTCTCTTCCGTCATCAATGATTTCCCGAAATACATTGTTAGATCATTCGTAAATGTATATAGATGACACCACAATCTATGGCAATACTTCAAAAGCAAACGACGACGATATTAAAATATTTTTTGCTATAATGAAGTCATGACTCCAATGGTTTCGACGATCGTTTATACAACCACAGTTATAATAATCAACCAATCAGAAGCTTCAGAAATTACTAGAAACGACTCAAGATCGAGACTGCATTTGATTCTTCGCCGCCATTTTGTTACTAGGAATTACTTAACACTCAAGATCGGGACTGCATTGATTTTTGGCAGCCATCTTTGTTACTAGGATTCTTCAGCGATTTGATTTACTGCCACCATCTTTGTTCAACATAATGTCTCTACATTTAACAGACGAAGATCTTTCTGATTCTCTCTCTTCCGATCTTGAGAACGTCGTGCAATGCGGAATAAAAGGAACTGGTTTCTATCGTCCCCTTTTGCCGAACGTTCACAAAAAATACTCTACTAGCTACAACCAATATAAACGATTTCCCTCCCCTCTATCTGTGCTAAATCGAAGAGAAGATTCTATTAACAAAGCTTCTCATACAGACCTTCCGGCCTGTTCCACTGTCCTGCTTCCCTGTTTAATACAACATGACCGCTTTCAAATTAAATGTAAACAGGTTCTTGTGTAGTTGACCCGAAAAATAATCAAATTCTACTCAATTTTCACCATTAATTATTCTTACACTACCACTTTACATTAATTAGCCCTTATTCTCGACTGACCTTCGAGCCTTGATAAGCGGTGACTCTCACGAAAAATAAAGATTAAAATAATATATGAATTAAAATACTTTAAGGTGTGCAATCCTAAGCAGGAATATTAATATATCATTAGTCATCATCCTGCGTTTTCCTCAAGAATAAAGAGGGCCACGCATAAGAATATGTTAATGGAAGCGGTTTTTCTATAGAATCAACAAGAACTAGTGCGTGCTTCCTTTTAAAATATTCTTAGGTTCTCAGATGATACATTCGCAATGTGCATGTCTTTTATTATAAACGACTTGAACTGGTATCCACCTGAAACGAGTGATTACGAAAGAAAACCTAATAGATTCCGAGGTTTATAAAATCGAGTACGGACAATTTTAATCCGTCATCGATTAATGCAAATAAACTGAGAGATTATGCGTAAAAGAAATTCTAAGAAAACCAAGTAAGAATTTACGAAGCGACAAAACGTTCTAACAATGAGTACCTTTCCAGTTTTTATATAACAGCAGGCATCGATCATAACATATATACATGCAATCTATTGATACGCATCTTTCTGTAAACGAATAAAAATATATGATGTAATCAAGCTTTTAAACGGATAGTGCATCGTTTGGATTTTCGTTTTCTAAAAGTCAACCTTGGTTAAAGTTGGATGAAGTAAGATTGTAGGTTTACAAGAAGTGATTTAAATCAGACTTGAACTTGACCTTGTTATAGTCAGGTGAGAAACAAATCCCCGGTATTGTCTTCGAGGTTGAGACAGTTGTTCTAGGGAAGAAACTTTTCCCACGGAATACGTTAAAGAATTAAGAATTAAAATATCAACTTGCATTTTATGAATTATGTAATGACATTTTGTTTAATTAACTTGAAATCAACAGACTTTCTTTTAGCCCCCTTTTGAGAGTAATAGAAAGATGACAGAAGAAAACACAGTGATCGATTGTTTTCGATACGCAGCCATAGTTTCTCCTGCATATGTTTCTGTCAATCGATTTCATTGCTTGTAATGTTTATATAATGGTTAGCCCCATAATTTAGTTCGTGTTTTTAAGGAGAACTAACCAGAATAGCAAGTTTATGCAGGTTATGTTCCATACTCGATTTAGAAACCGTGAGAATATTAAGTATTTGTCTGGTTGTCAAACGAAAATCTTGTGCAACTACCGTTTGCCCTCGGTCAGCATTGATCACCTGTGGCTGGTCATAGTGAGAAATAGTTTTCACTAAAGAAATTCCTTTTCTGAATTGAACAAAACATTCAAAAGCCAACTATTCGTACTCTAAGAGAATTATTATTGTGCGTATGGAAAACCTGGATGCAGATTTCGGTAAAAAAATTTTAGTTGCAAAAGAACGCATTTAATATCGATTATGCTCTGCACGATCTTCCATTTCAAGATCTTAAAAGACTCCTCAAATTCAAGACTTATTACATACTGACGTCAACATTCTCGCAACACAAAATCGGGGAATTGAAAAAGAAGGATATAAAACTGTCTTAAGCATGCCAGAAAGATGGCATCCTTAAAACAAACGAAAAGTATAGCCAACGCATTGAATAGCAGTAAAAATATTACACATCCACTTGTATAGCACAGTAAACCGTTACTAATAAATGGATTTATGACACATAATGATTAACATCCAATAGAAGGGATATATGTGTACCACTATATAGCAGGAAAAATAAAAATTATTGAATCGCAAAATGAAGGGTATGGAAAGTAGTATTGCATATCCCCGTCCAATATATTTAACATACAAAGTTTCCTTGTTAGCGTTTCAAAATCGAAACAAAAAAGCATTAAGCAGACAAATCTTCTTTCGATACTTTGTATTGTGTTATTAGCAATAAAATAACGTATCTCGCTAAAATGTATTTAAAAAATAATTATTCTGAACAAAACATAGATAAAAGAAACATGTTTTAATAAGTACATCAGAATTATTTAAAAAGTCAATATAGAGATAAATGACATTTTAGTTTGAAAATTATAATTAGACTTTTCTATCTCATGTGTAAACAGTGAAAATGAAAAATCTCGCTTTATACCTATTATTGATAGGTATAAAGCGAGATCATGCAATTCTGAACAACTTGTATATATTCATTTTTAAGGTACAGCATGTGTATTTAGTTATATACTTCCATATATAGATTGCATTCCGACTAAAAGTCTATCCTTGATTAATCAATCGTTATAAATTTTAGAACACAGTTTTTAAATATGTAAGACTTATCTGGGCTATATTTTCTTTGATTTAGATTTTAGCAAAATATGCAATGAGTAATTGATACGGTTCGAGGTGTATTGCATTTAAAACATAGAAACAGGACGTCAGTTAATAAACATTCCCTAAATTACAGTTTTGTTAGACGTTTAGAAGGCTTAATAAAAGCGCAGTCTTCAATCTGAAAACTTAAATATTTCATATTCACATTCTAGTTAGTTTATAATTTATATGCAATTAAATAAAATTAAAATCGCTATTGTTTTTAAAATGCGTATAGCTTAAAATTGGAGCCGTTTGTCGATTAAAACTCATTCAAGATATCTGATAAAAATTTAAATCAGACTTCCATGACAAAAAGTTTATTATCATTAGATATTGATTGCTATTTTTATAATGCGACATTAAACTGATGAAAAATTATAAATTTGAGGTGTTTTAGATGGTAAAAAACGCTTTAAATTGGAATCACCGAAATCAAATATTATTTATAAATCAATATACTATAATATGTAGTGTTTTTAGATCGATTGTGTGTATAACTTATTGAAAATTCAAATAAATGATTAGCATAATCGTTTGCCGGGTAGAATATCTTGGTTTCTCTACACCGTGGAGACGTCTCTTAAAGGGTTGTTAGGTCCTGGCAATGCAACTAGCTACACGGATGTTAAACGCCGACTGACACTGGGTCAAGGGGATAATATGATTGTTTACATCTGTTGATAAGTATTCTTTTCGAATTTTATGTCAGGTTCTTAGCGTTATAAGGCGTAATTAGTTGCAGGGCCCATCATCTGAAAATTAAGCCGGTGTAAAAATCCTTCTTGTGAGACATAAGCTTGGGTTTTTGTTGGTTGGATTACAACTCATTGTTTTAGACGAAATAAGTATATTGCATAGTCGGGTTTCGCCACGGTTTGCTTGATCTGTGTTAATTAATAGGGGTTTTTGTGTGTGACGTGTTTGCTCAAAGTACAGGGAACTCGTCTTGAATGCAAGGGATTTAAATTTCGAGTGTATCTGATACATGAGCTCAAATGAGGACGAAATTCGAGTCTTGTTTATTTCCACAGTAAACCAACCACGCAGCTCGTGTAAGCTGCGTAGTTGGTTTACTGTGTAAATAATTATATCATCACTCACGCTCTTAGAATTCCATTCCATACTGTGTTAATCTCTATATTAGAGATTAGTAAAACATCAATTTTTCACTAAATATACGTCACAATTTAAGGTTAGTTATTTTCACAAATGTTATTAAAATTCATACGATATTTACGAAGTTATGACATATTATTCTTCATTGACGAATTTTCACTATCGATTTATTGCAGTTATCTTAAAACGTTGTTATTAGTGAAAAATACAATGTCTTTTCTTGCGAACTTTTTATACTTTTCTGTCAAAGAATAATTAACAAAAACATATCCTAGGTATAAGCCTCATATAAATTAATCATTTTATCACCATATCCACCATTTTTTAAATAACTTAAAACAACCTTCTGTTCCCCGAGGAATCAATTCTCTGAACTTAAAAGGGGTTATGGCCCTAGCAACATCAACTACGCTCCTATACAAGTCATCCTTTGAAGTAAATTGTTCTCCCTCCTCATAAACTTCTCTTTTTAATATTGACCAAATATAATTAATGGGGTTAAAGTCTGGAGAATACGCTGGACAGGTCAAGAAAATTTCCTAACGAATTCCATAGATTTAAGGAAGGACGTAGCTGCCCCAAGCAGAATGGGATGGTACATTGCCATGTATAAAAATCATCTGAAAGCGACGTGACAATGGTAGGTCATCTAACCATGTCGACAAATGATTATCTGAAAAGGCCATGTACGCATTGATGGTAAGCTTTACGCCCGCTCGCGCTCGGAATGGTCCAACCAATATATCCTCAATGATTCCCGGTCAAAACATGATGCTTCCACCTCCTTTTTAGCATTGAACTCTGTAAGGGGTTAGAGCTCCGTTCGGGTTTACAACTGGACCGTTAAGTGGAGCATGGGCTTCATCCCTAAATAGGACCTGTTGAAAATCCATGTTTATGTAATTCTGTGTCACGACCATTCATTTTCCCCTATGTAGTTTGTCTATTGGAGGCATTGGAAGATGTTTGCTGTTCCTTGCAATCTCATTCAACACATTGTATCGGGCATGTCTGGATTTGGAGGTATTCCAGCGTTTGCAAAAACGAAAGCACTGGTGGTGTATGTATTTCGGTTGACTTCCTTACGAATTTTCCGAATATCACGATCTAAAAGGTTTATCCTGATGCCCTTATTTTTCTGAATTTAGTGTTCGGGTCATTCAAGAATGCAGCAAAGGTTTGGAATCCTATTCAACCTCCATGGCAAAATTTTTGATGGGCAATCCTTCTGCAAGTCGAGCAACTATCCTTTGCTTTCCTAACACCTTTATTCGCCTGAATTTTTGGCATTGTAAGAGATTTGCAATAAAGCGAAAGGCAGTACAAGTTCTTTGATAATAAATAAAATCCCATAACTTCGTGAATATAGCATTAATCTGAATATAATTTTGGGAAATAACTAAACTTAAAGCAACCCTTTGATGGTAAAATTTTAATTTTTTTCGACGTAACTTTAGGGAAATATTGATATTTAACTAATCTGCAATAAGGCGATCGACACAGTTTATATATATATATATATATATATATATATATATATATATATATATATATATATATATATATGCGTCAGAAGTAGAGATGTGACATTAGATTCCTGGCTAAAGTGCATTAAAGATGATGGTTACTATGAAGAAAAATAAGATTTAAACCAAAAAGGTTGCTCGTTTGCATGACACCACTCCTAACCCTGACCGTTGTATAGAAAGGTGCACTCCCGACACCAGTTTACAAGCGCGGATCATCGTTTGCAAAATGCATTAAGAATTCTGCGATTTTTTTGTAAAAACGGAAACTTTAAAGCAGAATATGACGCTAGTTTTAATGCTTAATTTTTAATTTTTATGCTCGCAGTGCTATCTTCGTAACCTATCAAGTTTAAGAATAAAACATGGGAGGCTTAACTTTTGGAACGAACATCGTATATATATATATATATATATATATATATATATATATATATATATATATATATACTAAGCCTCAAAGGAAAAGCAATATATAACAATAATACGTCCTGATGATAATTGAGTGCACCGGTAGAAAGCGCTTGAGAAGAATATGGTCGAACAAAATGTTTTGGGCGTCATTTAATCTAATATGCCAGCTGAAATGAAAAGACCGCTCGGCGAATGGAAAAGATATCCAGAAAGATTGGAAAGCGGAATAACTCTGTCGTGTTAAATCAGACGTGCTTGAATAATGACTTGCCGCCAAAATATTCATATATATATATATATATATATATATATATATATATATATATATATATATACACACACACACATATATATATATATATATATATATATATATATAAACACTGCTAACATTTACAAAGTTCAAATCTCTGTTTCTTTTAGACGTTAAATAATAGTCGAATATATTTTACAAATAACGAATGTAATCTTGAATTTCGTTTCAATATCGCGCCTCTTTTATCTAATGAAGTAGTCTTATTGAATTGGATTCCACTGCAACACGTATGCACACCATGTATGTAACCAGTAATGTCTGTATAATGAATAGACTAAACACCGGCTCTGTCATCCATCGAGCACTTTTTAATAATAATACGAGTCTCATTGGATATGCATCAAGTAATCAAATCTATACAAGCATTGCCAGGGATTGAAGGAAGAGTAACCTTGTTTGACACCATGCATTTATTGTCGTCAAAATCCGTGAAATTGCTTATTTTTCTATCAAATCGATTGATTGCCCGATCGATTGCCTGATCTAATTCGCGATCAACTGTGGTTAACTTAGATGAATATTCGCATAACTTCTCGCTGTGACTTTATCTCGTTGTGACTTTATCTATAATACATTGCGACTTTATCTATAATATATTGCGACTTTATCTATAATACATTGTGACTTTATTTATAATGCATTGTACTTTACATTGCGATGTAGAGAACCTAGTATTGTGTTTACCAAATCATTTTTATATTAGGTTGTCCTGAAAATAATGGCCATTTCAGGAAGTCTGTTTTGAAATTGGATTTTATCATAGGATTTTTATTATATTTCAGGTATGCATCAACATGATTATTGATTTATATGTGCTCTTTAATAATTTCTTACTTTTTTTCTTTTAGAAAACGTTTTATGAGCGAATGAGCCCATAATTTGGAATATGAGAAAAGAAGACTTACGATTACTTTTCCTGCATGAGTTTAAGCTTGGTAACAATGCTTCTCAAACAACTGCAAATATCAATAGGGCATGTGGAGAAGGCATCACAAGTGATAGACTAGTACGAAGGTTGCTTAAAAAATTTCGTAGTGGTGATGAGATGAAGATGAAGAAGGTAGAGGACGGCCATCTAATCTTGACAATGAAAATTTGAGAGCCATTGTTGAGCAAAACCCACGGCAAAGTTTCAGGGACATGTCTGGGGTACTTGTTGTCAGCAGTTCAACAGTGTCGGACCATCTGAAGCAAATTGGCAAGGTGAAAAAGCTCGACAAATGGGCCCCACGTGAGCTCAATGAAAATCAACAAGCTGGACGTTTTGAAGTGTGTTCGATGCTCTTTTTGCGAAACATTAATGATCCATTTCTTGACCGAATAGTACACTGTGACGAAAAGTGGATCCTTTATGATAATCGGAAACGATCAGGCCAATGGCTTGATTGTGATAAACCACCCAAACATTTTCCAAAGCCAAAGTTTCGCCAAGAGAATATTATGCTGACTGTTTGGTGGTGTGCAATTGGTGATATTCATTACAGCTTTCTGGATGCTAATCAGAGGATCACGGCAGAGGTTTACTGCAATCAACTCGAAGAAATGCATCATCATTTACAGAAATTGAGGCCTGCATTATGAATAGGTGTGGTCCAATCCTGCTTCACGATAATGCGCGGCCTAATGTTGCGAGAATGACACTGCAGAAACTCATAGACTTGGGATACGAAACTTTACCACATCCTCCTTATTCTCCAGATCTTTCTCCCACGGACTACCATTTTTTCAAGCATTTAGCCGCTTTTTTAAGCAACAAAACTTTCAGATCTAATGCAGAGGTTGAATCTTTTTTCAAAGATTCCTTAGAATCTAAGCCAAAGAATTTTTATCAACGAGGCATAAATGATCTAGTTGATAGATGGCAAAAATGCATGGTTGTTCAAGGATCATACTTTGACTAATTTCAATGTATAGTGTCACCTATTTGATTACTAAATCCCTTTTCTCTAAAATTGGGCATTATTTTCCGGACAACCTAATATAATGGCTTGAATAAGTTTGTGCAATTCAAAAGTCAAATATCCTGATTTAATTATGCATTGAATTGCGAAAGCGTCCCTGAGTTATCAAAGATTCAACTCATTATTTTATAAAATAATCTCATTATATAATAAGGTGAATTAAAGTTTAGAATGAAAAATTATAAGCATTGTTTGTTTTCTAAACAAACATGTATTTCTAGCGCGTTCCAGGCTTCTGTTTCCAACTAGGATTAATTATCTCTGCTAACAGTGATAAAAGCGTAAGAAGGAAATAGTGTATGTATATAACAACAGAATTAATAATAGTTATTGAAAAAATAGTAAATAATACACAGACAGTGTATGTGTGTGTGCGCGCGCGGACGTGTGTGTGTGCGAATTGAATGTACATATACGATTGTTTTAATACGGACATTTAAGAAATAAACATACCCACCAACATTTTTTGTTGTTTTCGATCGGGGTTTACGTGTACTTGGTAAGCGCACGTGCATTGTCCTTCGCCACCATTGTGCATAACAACTCCGCCCGACCATCCGCCTGGCCGCCAGCGTGCCTGTCCCTTCGTTCCCGCATTCAAACGCAAACACATCGATGCGTACACAAACGCCTCGACATGCTTCTGATGATACACGACGGTTCGCACCGAATACATAAAACCACTTCTGATGCTTTGCGCATGCGCGGTCGCCATTTTATTATTTTTTTACACTCTCAACCTTCATCCATTTTCTTCTTCATTACGAGTTATTCTTTTGTTTTGAAAGGTATTCATTATTATTATTATTATTATTATTATTATTATTATTATTATTATTATTTTTCCTTTTTCATTTAGATACCATGCCTATTTTTCACCATTATTTGTATTGCCTCTTTCCCGCCATTTTTTATTTATTATATGCTCTAATTTTTCGTTTTCTTTTAATTATGGCCGTATATTTTCCTATTATTTCCTATTTAACGTTTTCCACTTTTTTTCTTCTATGTTTTTTAACTTCACTTTATTTATGTTGCCACCTTCTCATATATACGTTTGATTTTGATTATAAAAACTATATTATCAATGTATGTGTTCATCAATACTTCTTTTAAATCAACACAGTTAATTAAGCTCCAAGAAACGCGAATTTTAAATTTCACAGCATGTATATTGCTAATAAACATTCCAAATCCAAAGATGTATTTATTTCATAATCTTTTTTATTATAGTGTGTCGTACACGTAGTTCGTTGAATAGTAGAAACTAATTAAACACCTTATCAGAGACAGAGTTGTGGTGGTCGAGAGAGAAAAAAAAGAAAGTTGAAGATGTTTTCCTTGGATTAAAAGGATAAATTTGGTAAAACGTGGATATATTTAAAATTCAAGAGTAAATACATCTTATTTATTGCAGAATATGTTTCCACCTTTCTAAAAAAAACTGGTTAGAATGAGGAACTCAAAAGCATATGTCAATTTTTATAGCGGCATATATATATATATATATATATATATATATATATATATATTGTGTGTATGAATATATATATAATATATATATATATTGTGTGTATTAATATATATAATGTATATTATATATATATATATATATATATATATATATATACTAGCAAAAGAACCCGTCGTTGACTGGGTTCAAAAACAGCCTACATGGACTCTGATTTATGAAAGTGTGATAGGTTATGAAAAGGAAGGGTTGCAATGACATAGCTTCGAAGTTTGGGGGGGGGGTAGCAAACCCAAAGCAAAATATCATGAAAGTAAAAATAAAATAGATAAACCCCATAATTTATTATACCATACCTGTTCACGCTGATACACTTATCACAATATTCTGTGGACCTATATTAAAAAACCTTGTTAAACTTTGTGACATATTTCCATTCTATCGAGGTCAGGCGCGAACGAACACCCCATAATTTTATTATACCATATTTCTTCAAACTGAAACATAATTATCAAAGTATACTTACGCAGATAGATATGAAAAGTCTTTATTAAAGTTTGTGCTTATTTCCATTCTATGGAGGCCAGTTGCGAACGCAGACCATACAATTTTATTATAGCATCATCTATTTAAGTTAAAACATACTTATCCCAGTATTCTTATGTACATCTATATCAAAAACACTTGAAAACTTTAAACATTTTTTTTTTTTTACTTTCCTGACTGTACTGGCATGGAGAAGTTCATGTGGAATGTAAACAAACAGCTTACTACTCCACTCCCTATATGGTACCTCTGAAAATTATGTAAAAGTAGTAGTCCCCCTACACCAAAGTTGCACTGTGTATTGTTTGAGGTGAAAATGCAATTAAAACAAAAGAAGTTGGTTTTATTGCACGAAAAAAAAAAAGAAGATAATATTACACTTTTACATAGATTACAGGAGACAAACATTCGACGGTCATGAGGCATTTTCTTTACTAGTCGCTTGGGTGAGCTCTAAACAGTGAGATATTAATGTTTGTGGACTACACACACACACACACACACACACACACACACACACATATATATATATATATTCATACGTATATACTTTCTTTTATCTACATGAGATATTATATTATTTTATGCAGGAATCTCAAATATTGACTTGAATTGGATTCGTATGGAAGCAGCACAAGGTAGAATATATATATATATATATATATATATATATATATATATATATATATATATATATATATATAATATAAAGTTGAATGTCTGTGTGTGTATGTGTGTGTGTGTCTGGTCACGGATAGGCTCCTATAGGGTTGACTATTTTAAAAAACTGATTACATATAATGATAGATGATGTATCGAGATACAGAAATGGGTATGTTTGATCTGGCAGAACAGTGGTTCATTAAAATTGTGGGGTCTGCGTTCGCGCCTGGTCCACAAAGTTAAATAATATTTAAAAATAATTATTTCCTCTATTATTTCGTACAGCAGGGCTTCATCTTTTTATCCTTATTTTTTACTGGTTGCATTGTTGAACTACCTTTGAGTTTACCTTTCTGATTCTGTTTCACTAATCACCTCCATCTTTCGTATGTTTCTTTTATTCTAGGAAAATATTAATATTTTAGGAGAACAAATTTAATTTGGTTAAACGTACTTAAGAATTTCTATTTTGCCCTTTGTTTGTCATCTAATCAGCGGTTATAGCGTTTTTTATCATTAAATTGATGTACAACTATCGTTCCAACCGAGAAAATGATTTTCGGTGGAATTAATTTCGTAATAAAATTGTATTACATAAGACTTGAAACGTACGTTTATATATTACATTATCGTTTCCACTGTTCTCATACAAAATCGATACACTTTGAATAAATACAAACATCATGAAATAAATGAGACTTTGGGATTTGCGAAAAAGTAATACCCAAACACATACGATGTTGCCTCATCAGTTTATATATACATATATATATATATATATATATATATATATATATATATTACAAGATTCATTCAAATGTGCATTTCTATTTAGTTCTTTATTCAATGTTGTCTTCATGGTTTATTTGATTACTTTTTCTTATGTACTAGTAGTTCAGCGCAGCTTTGTTCGGGCCCTATGTACTGTTCATAACTTTATGAGCGTATATATATATATATATATATATATATATATATATATATATATATATATATATATATATGCATGTTGAAAAGTTTGACTCATCGAATATTACAAGTGTTTAGAGCTAAAATTGACGGAGGAGTTTTGTAGCGTCTGCAAATGTCAACTTTTTCAACTTGGACCTCTTAGCAGCCAAATTTCCGCCCCAAAACAGACTACAAAGCTTGCTGCATGTCTAAATACCCTTTATGCAAAAGTTCAAATGATTAGACCCAAAATTTGTTGAATAGTTTGCTAGAGACTACAAAAGTAAATTCTTTGGAACTTTGAACCCTTGGCAGCCAAATCTTCGGCCAAAAACCGATTAGAAACTTGCCTCATGCTTGAATACACTTTATGTAATCTGTCAAAGGTTTAGACCAAAAATTAGCCAGGAGGTCAAATAAAAAAAATTACTTAATTTTGACCCTTTAACATTTATTGTTTTGGGCTCAAATCATATTTAAACGTTTGATTAATTTCCAAGGAACATACATCTAAAATTTTAAGTATTTAGACCCAAAATTTGCGGAGGAGTTTGATAGAGATTTGAAAGGTTAAATCGTTGAACTTTTACCCTTTGACAGCAAAATTTCTGGCCGAACAACGATTAAAAGGTACTTCCCAAATCTCAATACCCCTTATGTAAAATATCGAGTCTGTAGTCTTAAAATTGACTGAGTAATTTGGTAGAGAAATTTACACACAGAGACAGACACACACAGGGACAGTTTCATTTTTATAGATATATAGATTTACATCTCTAACACTATTTCCTTTTCAATTCAATTTTTCTAATAAATAGAACGTCTTTGTTGTCTTCTGTTCCTTGTTTCAACATTATTAAATTATATTTTCTTAACTAATGACTACATTTTTAATTTATTTCGTCTCCTTTTCGTTGTTACTGTTACTTTTTTTCCGGAAGTGAGATATATGTTCAAGTTAATGCATCTGTGTGAAATGACTGGGTTCCAATTTGGCACTTAAGGCTTTAAATCTCTGTCGGTAACCACATCCAGCATTGATCATTAATCTAATATATAAATCTCACCATGTCTGCATGTGTGTCTGTCTCCGTTTTCCAAATTGTATCTCGTCCTAGACGGATGGCCGTTGGACGGCGTGCAATAGCTCAAAAGATTGGATGTTTGGTGCAGAATTTTATTCGACGTCTTTAATCGATAAAAATAATTGCTAAGGTCTGCAAAAAAGGTTTCAAACTTGAAAGCAATAACACGTGGACGAGCGTAGCACAATGGCGTCATTGTGCGCATGAGTACATCGAGTAAAATAGAAGTATATATATTAAGACATTTCACAACGCAATTGGAGCTGTTGTCCCTTTGGTTCAAGGGGTAGCGTGGCCGATTACAAGCGCAGGTGTTGCGGTTTCGATCTCCATCAGTTCCTTTTTTTTTACATTTCGATATTCTTAATTTATAAATGTCATGTATAAAATACACAAGAACACTTTACGTTACGTAAATCAAAAAACATTCTCCTATATTTTTTTAAATACAGAAGAGTTTTTTATTTACGTAACGAAAATGTCATATTCAGAATATATATGATATATCAGCTTATTTTTTACATTCCAAAAATCACGTAAATAGATCAAGTAATGAACTTTTTTATGGGATCTACTCTTAAACTAATTAACCGATCATTAATAATATTAATTATGTGTACTTAATATTATTAATTATTATTATATTAATTATGTTTTGGATTCACCCCTAAACTAATTGACAGATCATTATTATTTTTAAATATGTTTATATGATTATGTATTTGTATGTATTGGATCCACTCCTAAACTAATTAACCGATCATTATGAATTTTAATTATGTGTATATGTTTATATATTTCCATGTATTGGATTCACCCCTAAACTAATTGACATATCATTATTATTTTTAAATATGTTTATATGCTTATATATTTGTATGTATTGGAGTCGCTCCTTAACTCATTAATCGATCATTATTAATGATTAGTATACGTATATAATTATATATTTGTATGTATTGGATTCACTCCTATATTAATTAACTGATCATTTTAAATTGAATGCATTATATATGTTTGTATAGTCATATTCCAAAAATCACATATAATGATCAGTTTTTAATGTATTTATGTGTACAAGAAATTCTATCATAGTAATAAAATAAGGTATTTGTGTAGTATAGTACTCATAAAAAACAAAGAAAATCTTACCTGTGACATACATGAAAGTTATTAAAACCGAAAATCACGTTTAATATTCGAGTAGTATGACTTACATATGAGAAATAACGTGCTTCTTTACTATAGCAACCAGATAACAAAACAACCAAATTCTTACCCATGGCGTACAGAAAATGTAATACAACAGAAAATTACATTAACGTATCGAGTTTTTTTTTCCATTTTTACATTAGAAAAAAGTTACTTGTACAGTATCCTACCCGAGAAATAATGTACTTCTACAGTATAGAACCCATATAAAAACAAAGGAAATCTAACCCGTGGTGTACATGAAAGTAACCCAAACCGTAAATTATATAATATATTCGAGTAGTATGGCGTTTATTTAAGAAATAAGGTGCTTCTTTAATATAGAACTCTATTATAAAAACAAACTCTCACCTCTGACATATGGAAATGCTCGCACAACAGAAAACTATGTAAAATTATCGAGTAGTTTCATCTAGATATTAAAAATAAGGTACTTATACATTATCCTACCCAAGAAATAAGGTACTTGTGTAGTATAGTACCCATATGAAAAACAAATAAAATCCTACCTGTGACGTGCATAAAAGTTATTAAAAAAGAAAATCACGTTACATAATCGATTAGCATGACTTTTAAATGAGAAATAAGGTTCTTCTTCACTTAAAGCAATAGATGAAATAACAGAAAAATTCTGACTCTAGACGCACAGAAAATTTAGCACAACAAAAATTACTTAAAAGTATCGAGTTCTTTCAATTTTAAATTAGAAAAATGGTACTTCTATAGTATCCTACCCAGGAAATAAGATACTATGAAAAACAAATAAATTCTTATCTGTAACGTACATAAGTTATCAATATCGAAAATCATGTAACATATTCGAGTAGTCTAACATTTTTTATAAAAAATTCGGTGCTTCTTCACTGTAGCACTGTGATGTAAAACAAACACACTCTTACATGTGATATACCGAAAATTTAGCACAACATAAACTTGTTTAAATAATTTTTAATATGTGTTGTACATACATAGTACATAATGTACTTGAAATAACCCTTATCCCTGAGTGGCTTCCGGGCCTTGATAAGTGGTGATCACTGTGTAAAAAAAACGCCTTGGTAAGGAAATTTTTTCCACATACGTGCTGTAAATTTCCTGCCCAATGGAGGTACAATTATCCTATACATATTTTGTGTAATACCGGTATTGTATTTCATGAGCAAAATTTCTACCCATTGGGTTGGGGCAATTAATGTTTATGTACTAGCTTTTTATTTTAGTCCGCGGTTTTCAACAATTTACAATCCTCTAATAAGTTTGATTATCATTTATCAATCAATATCTCTGTATATTAAACCCTTATTCTTCGTCTGATCTTATAGTCTTGATGAATTGTGACTAATGCACAAAAAATAAAAATATCGCTTCAATTAAATGAATTAATGTCTAAATGGTGCAGCTTAATTTCAGATTTAAAAAAAAAAACATTGCTTTGGTACCATTAACAGTTAGTAACCAAAAAGGGGCATAAGCCGACATTCTTTTTTATGCATTTCACCAAAAAGTGAGTTGTTCTCCCATCTGGGGTGGTGCATCTACCACTCGTCTTTTACCCTTTAACAGGGTTCGAAAATAGGCGCAAGTCTAATAGGTCACGCAGCATTAACCATAACAGAATTCCTTTCTCATCGCTAAAATGTTACATCATTGTGTCTGTTTTACAAGTACTTTGATAGAATGTGCTATGATTAATTCATAGCACGTGTACATTCTCGACGTGCAAACTCCCGATTAACCCAAAAGGCAGCAAAATTGCATCCGCTCACTATTGAGGTCCATAGACACCGAAAAGCAGTCTACTTTTATGAATTTTTCTTTGTACTGCTGGAATTTAAATTCACCGTTCCGTGCTTCCATGAGTGTACTAACCTGTAGAACCTGAAATGTAATGTGAACAGATAGCTTGGTACTTAATGCACCGCAACCCCCCTATGATACACGATCCAAATATCAGCTCTTTATTAACAAGTAAAACTACGCCTTGTTTTGGGGGTAAATATGTTTGGACAAGTGATTCATGCACGGACCCCGTGAATGCACAATGGCCGAGGCATAAAATAATGACTAAGTTCATCATTTGCCCTCCCTCCCATTTAGCCACAAAAGTCCCCAAGGCCTTAACATATTTAAATTCAAGTTCAACACCATGCACAACTGCTAAATAGACGTACACAGACAATTTTGGACAAATATGGTAAAATAGTACCCAAAACAGTGTTTTTGTTAACCCTAAAAGAGCCACTGGGGCACACCTAAGAATTATCGCGAACTATAGACAAAGTTATATAGAAATCAGTTAGTTACAAGTTTTCAGAAAGTTTAATAAAAATCAAAGACATCATTTTTTTAATAAGCACAATAGTATCAACTTTACCCATTTTAACCCGAAAGGCACCTCTAGGGGGTGCAACCGAAGTTTTCACAGAAAATCCGCCTTGTTCTTTTTTACTCATATCATGTCTAATATTTGTTCCACATTTCAAAAAATTCTAAGACGCAGTTATTGAGAAAAGTGACGAACGGACAAGGGTGAATTTACAGGGTCACCCTCCTTTTGTCGGATACGCCGTACTCTACAAATAAGATATGCCGCACAATAGCAATTTATTTTTCGGTAGTATGGTCAATGCCATTTTTATTCTCATCATCGAGTAAACATTTTAACACAGTTTACTGCAAATTTCTTAACAGGCGGGAAAGTAATATCCTTTCCTCGTTTTTTTAAAATTCAAGATTATGGTGAACGCCATTAGACCTGGATTTTATTTTGCTTACGCACACATCAAATAGACTTACTCGTATAGTTTGTATATAATGTCTATCTAATATAATCAGATTGTTTACGAATAAAGAAATACACATATGTAGCTAACGTTTTGGCTTGAATTCCATATTATATTTTAATTCATTTTTATTTGAATCATGTTTAATTTACAAATATTTGATAAGTTTATCGTCGTATTTTCAATTGGTAGATAATGGATGAAGGTGTGCTTCGTTGATCTTCAATTTATGGTTCCTAGGCAGAAGAAATATACGGAAAATAATCGGTATATAATCATGGCTGCAACTATATATTCTTCTTTCCAGCATGAACAAATAACACATTAAATTTTTATAAAAAGGTTTTCTCCAACAATTTCCTGTCACTAACACAGGAACATTTCCTTGTTGCTTACAATGTAGTTGTTTTCAAACGCTAACAGATATTTCTAAAAAACGAAAGAAAACGTTATAAAAAGTACTTCGAGGAATCAATTAATTCTTAATAACATCATAACATATTCAATCATTCAGTTGACAATCTGTACATTTCATTATTTGTAATCCTTTACTGGTGATTGGTAATTCAAAAGTAAGATTCATAAACTAGTATTTTAACTCTTTTTATCATTTTGCCTTACATGTTATATATATTTTCGAAATTTGAAGGCCGACTAGTCACTGTCCTCGAGCGTATAAAGTATCTCTGTTAAGAGGTTTGTCAGAGAAAACATGGCATGAGGATATGTTTTCTCCAAGTAAATCCTGACAAAATATTCAAACATATTAACATAGTATTCGCCGCCCAAATAATATCTTGGTGTGGCAACGCCATACTAGTTTATTGAGGAATGGTTAATCTTCAAGTGATGTAAACTTTAGTAACATCACTAAGCTGAATACTCCAGCAGATTAGATGCGATTTTGTTCTGGAAGCACGTCCGAGCAAGAGGCCGTGAGACAGACATAACATGTTAAATGATCAATTTGGGAAAGGAAAATGATGTTCTCAATTTCTGAAATAAATCAACGCTAAAGATGTAAGGAGGAATTTCATGCGACACCCAAGGATTTATATATCTCACATATCAAGGGTTAACTTTTGCTAGAGGCCTCTTGATTTCTAGAATTTCGACTAAAGTAAAATCAAACAATGAGAGAATTCTAATCATTCTAACTTTTTTAGTTCATATCTGGTATTTATAATATTCGAATTAGATTCGCTCAATCTTTTAGATCCGTATCTGTTATTTAAAAAAATGTTAATCCTATTTGGTCTATCTTTTAGTTGTGTATTTGTTATTTCTAATATTCCAACACTCTTCTTTAACTTCATATTTATAATGTTAAAATTCGATTCTCTCCATTTGTTAACGTCGTATCTACTATCCATAATATTCTAATTCTATTCGCCTTTCTGTTATTTTCGTATCTGCTTTTGGTAAATATGAAGAATTACTCGACCTTCGAAAATTCCTTTAAAATTATCACTTTTATAAGTTTCCAGGGTCGCTTAAAACGAAAATAACGTTTAAAATTACGACAAACGAGTAGTTTCCAAGATATAAATAAATATTAGTTCTAAAAAACGTGGGAGATCACTTTTCTATAATAATATAACGTAAAGTGATCACCCACTTTGTGACCATGATGCTTTTTGGAGGGGGGACTTTCTTTCCACCCTCGGAAAATCCTTTAAAATTACCACTAACGTTTAAAATTCCAATGAACAAGTAGTATCCAAGATATAAAGAAATGCACTCACTTTATGGTCACGGCTGCGGGTTTGTTTATCGTACTTTTTTGGGGGGAGGATATTCAATTATAGAACTTGTATAGTTTTTTTTTATAGGTCATTATGCACATTAATTAACCGTTTTAACGTAAGTAACGTGCCGATATTAACCGAGCAGAAGCACTGTTTAATATTTAACAAAAAACACCGCCTCCCACCAAATGTAAACAGGTAATTTCAAAGGATTTTCCGAGGGTGGACAGAAAGCCCCCCCCCCCCCAAAAAAAATCATGGCCACAAAGTGGGTGATCACTTTACGTTAAGTTATTATAGAAAAGTAATCCCCCACTTTTTTAGAACTAACATTTCTTCATATCTTGGGAACTACTCGTCTGCCGTACTTTTAAACGCTATTTTCGTTTTTAGCGATCCCGAAAACTTATAAGAGTGGTAATTTTAAATGAATTTTTGAGGGTGGAGTAATTCTCCATATTTACCCTGTTTTTTATACTTTCTTTCGCTTAGTGCATTTGTATTATTTCTTTAGTGTTCCTCTCTATTCTTTATATTTATGTTCCTTAACGTATTCATGTGTCTGTTTATTCTATATTGTTTTACTAGTTCGCATGTCTTTAGTTATTTCACTTTTACTACACAACTTACTTTTCTGTTTTTTTTTTTTCAATTGAAAATCTTACATTCCTATAATCAGTTTCATTTAGTTATTCACCACTACTGAGTACGTCTTTTCGTCTTTGTTTGATAATTATATTTAATATTATTTATTTAATTTATTAAGTTATTAACTCAAAAAGATATTCTTGTTTCATTCCGATATATTTATCTATATTGATTTTCTTAAATGTTTTTTATATGTGTTCGATTAAATTCTTATTTTCTCCATTTTTTTATATATGTATTTATTTGTTCTGTTCGTTGTATTTCAAATACAATTGCCAATAACTTCGCGGATTTTTCATGAACAAGGTTTCTTTCAAATAATTATCCCTGTAAAAATCAGTCTCCCACTGAACTGCCAACCTGCAGATTAAAGTATAGTTATTTCTAAATATAATATCAACGAATTCGTGACATGAACTATCACAATAAATAAAACATCTCGTTCATTCTAAGTATCACTTTAAAATTCGCCCTTAATATGTCCATCATTTTTTGATACGCAATCTAATTGGACCTTCATATTACTGTCCGTACGTGTCGATTTCTTAGTAAAAAGAAAATTTAAAAATATATTTTTTATGTGTTTTTGTTTATTATAGTTTCCTACCTGATCTGGATAGAATTTCATATTGTTTCATTTGAAGTGTTAATATTTTCTTTATCTTTCCTCTCTCTCTCTCTCTCTCTCTCTCTCTCTCTCTCTCTCTCTCTTTCTCTCCCGTTGCATTTACCTTAAATATATTTTTGTTACATCAATTATTCCGCCATATTTTCATATGTTTTTCTTTATGTCACACATGATATATTTTATTCAATAAATTGTATATTTCTTCACTTTCAATTCCTATTCATTCTTCCTTCTTGGATTCTTTATAATAGTATTCCCTCATATAGTAATGATTATTTTTATATCTTTAATATTTTACATAGTTCCTTATGTTCCGGAATACTATTTTCATAATTCGTACAGCATTTGTTTTTTCATCGGAAATTAATCTTTCTCCCTTCCTTTATTATTTAAAATATGCTATCCTTGATTTATTATTTTTCTTCCTTCTTTAATTTTATACATAAGTAATTTAATTTGTTACTTAGTTATATTCCACTTGTAGTCTGATTTCTATCGCCCATGTTTTATTTGTTCCCCTAGTCTTTATTTATTCACTTCTTTATGCTTTCTTTCTTTACACAATTAATTCTTTCATTCCTTATTTGTTTACGCTATTTTACATCATTCATTAATCGCTTCCTTGATTATTTAATTCTTAGATCATTGCTGCATAGATTCGTTTATTATTTGCTTTCTCTTTTCTTGGTTTTTATAGTATTAGTTCCTTTATTTGTGAATTCCCCATTCCTTTGTTTTTGTACCATTCATTTTATTATTCGAGTTATTTACTTTTTGTTTCGTACGGCATCTTCCTTTAATTTGATAAAGGGTTTTCCTCATCTCTTATGTTCTTTATAGATTCATTCATGTATTCCGTTAATAACTATGTATTTCCTCTTTGTATATTCATTAAACGATCCGTTAATTATATTATGTATTCTTTTTGTTTCCTTACCTTATTAGTTCTATGTCGACTCTGATTACTTTATCTCCTCTATACTATACTGCTTCGTTTTTGTTTCTTTGTTCTTTTTTTTATTGTACACCAGTAATTTATTGCTTACCTAATGATTTATTTCTCCGTTTTTTTTTTTAACATTTATTCCTTGATTCTCTCATGATTTGGTTATTTCTGTGCTCATTCCTTGATTCCTGTATCATTCCTTATTTGTTTTTTTAAAGTAGGGTATCGTTGATTCGTTCATTATTAATTTATTTCTTCATTAGTCATTTACAGCATCCATCTTTCATTATGTTATTATCTCGTCATTTCATTTTATTTGATTATATAATTATTTTCTCTGTTATTATTGTTTTTACAGCATTCATTCGTTTTCTATAATTTAGTTGTTTAATATTTGTTTTCTTTCACAGAATTTATTTTCCAATTCGTCAGTTATCTCTTCTTTTTTCTTTGTAATGTATTTAATCGCTGATACGTTAATTCTTTACATGTTTCTTTGTTTCTTTAGATTATTCATTCCATTGATATAGTTCTTTTTTCTTAATTATTTTTAACAGTCATTTCGTGATTCGATACTGGATAATTTCTTTCTTCCTTCCTTATTCATATCCTCGGTTGTTTACTTCTTTCTCGTTGTTATTGTTGTGGCATTTTACAACATTCATTTATTGATTTATTTCATCATTTGTTGTATTGTTTTCTTTTTCTTTTGTTTCTCTCATAATTTCCTTATTTCTGTTTCGGTTTATTACATCGGCTTTGCCATTGAGTCGTTAACGCTACAGTTTGGGGGCCTTTTTTAGTATAAATTGCTTGATTCTTTAATTAATTATTTAATCATATCGTTAGTTCTTTAAAACATATTTATTCATTTATTAATTATTTTTCTCGTTCATCTGTGAAGAAGTTATTGATTCAGTCATTATTTTTTAAATTCTTCTTTGAGTGTTTACAACTTTCAATCCGTTATTCGTTCGATATCCATTCGGTCTTTTTCTGTATTCACGGCATTTATTACATGATTCGTAATTAATTAATTTATTTATTGACAGTTTTTTTTATAATTCTATTACGTATTTGTTAATTATTTTTTTGGAGTCTTTACAATATTAATATAAGATCGTTGCTTTTATTTCTGATATTTTCATTATCCAAACACTATCGTGTTTGAATATATTGTTAGGTGGCAGTGTTAGTTATTTAGAACTGGTATAAAGCTTTACCGTTCGCTCATTTTTTAATCAAATTTCAAACAATTATTACAGTTAATAGATCACCTTCTCAGCTATATTGTGGAAAATATTTTTTTCAATTCTATTTCAGTAAAACAAAGTTTTTTTATGAATTTAATGGTGTGCAAAATCGTAGAAAATGCAAGGAGGCGGGTGACGTTTTTTTTATGACTGGTTTTCATAGCAACAACGTCGCTTCATCGACTACTGTTGCTACTAATTCACCACTGTCGTAAAAAGAGAAGTAAATAATGAAACACAGAGAATTAAAGAATGCAAGGGAGATAATTGTTGGGATTTTATTGAAAGCAGACGAGTGCCGTACATTGCTATTTCGTTTATGGGAGCAAGAAATAAGACTGAAATAAAACAAAGAACAAGTGAATTTATTGGAAGCCTAGAAAAATCATGGATTACAGTAGAAAAATGCGAGCACGAAAAGTAATATGGTTAAGATTAGACATGGAAAAATAAATGACTAGTTGTGAAAACAGTAATAGAAAAAAAAAGATATGCTAGTAAAAATATAATAAATCCATAACTTAAAATATTTCAGCATTATATTTTTTAATTCAATTTAACTTTATATAATCAATTTTAATGTAATATTTTAAGTTATAAATTTATTATATTTTGTACTAAAATATCTTGTCCTTTTCTTTTTAATTTTTAACAACTAGTCCTTTACTTTTTTAAATTTAAGATTAACCATGTTACCTTTCTTGCTCGCAGTTTTTCTATTGCAATTATATCTTTCTGACTTATTTATTTTTCGTTGTTCGGTTAAATATTTTTTTTATCGTTCCTTTGTTCTATATATCCTCTACTCCCTGATTCAGTAATTAAATATTTTCTTCTTTTTTCTTAGCTTAAAACTATGCTTTTTCACTCGTCTCCTCTTTCTTCGATTTTCTTTCCGAAGTTATTCTATAAAATAAGTTTTTTTTTTACCTAAACATTTTACATATTGTCCTCATGTGACTCGTTTACTTATAATTGTCTTTATTCCTTCAGGTTGAGACTTCATAGTTATTCCCCCTTATTGCCTTTACGCTAGGCCTTTTTTAAAATATTTTTTTTAAATAAACGATCCCAACATATCTGATTTATTGTTTTAATTGTTTGTGTTTTCTATTGACTATTTTCTTCTATTTATTCGAACATTCTTCCTTTCTTTCTTTAAATTAATTCTTTATTTTAACTTCTAATCATTTTTCTGATGTGAACCTTTGATTCCTTACCCCATTTCTGTATTTGTATTTTATTTTTTTAATCTTTTGTTATTTTACATATTTCTTTCTTATTTTATATATTATATATTTGTTATTTTCTATTATCTCTCTCTCTCTCTATCTCTCTCTCTCTCTCTCTCTCTATATATATATATATGTATATATATATATATATATATATATATATATATATATATTTATATATACATTCGTAATGATTTGTTAATTTTTTTTTAAATTTATGTTATAATTCTTACTAGGTTGTTTAGTTTCGTATTCATCTTTTCTTTCTTCGATCTTAAATTTTTCACAACAGTACAGCTTTACTTTTTCCGTCTGTTTATATACACACACACACAAACACATATATTACTTGTTTGTTTTTTCATTCTTAGTATTTCTGTTTTTTTTTTAATTATGTGTACATTTTACTGTATTGCATTATTTAACTTTATCACTCAACATTTTTATTTGTCACCGGTTAATCTTAACCGATAATCCACTGGTTTTTATGATGTTTACTCATAGAACGTTTTTCTTTCTAAGTTAGTTCAATATTCCATTGATATTTTTAGAATTTGCTGTTTGTAAACATTATCATTTTACATTATTTTATTTTTTTCTGTTATATTTTCCCGTTTATCACTTTATTTTATATTATATAATGTTTTTTTCTAATTTCTATACCCTATAAAATACTTATTGTTAATTTTAGTTTTTTACGTTCGACTTGCTATGATTTAAGTAAATTATGTTTATTTCTTCAGTTTAAAACGTGTCTGTTATTTCGTCAATTACCCATTATATAATTTTATATATTTCTTATAATTTTCGTTTATGATTTTGTTCCGAAACAAAATTCTTAGTATTTTCAAAGATTTTCATTTTATTTTCGTTGTTATTGTCTTGTCTTTTCTTTATTCAGTTTTCATTTCAGTGTCATGTGTTTTTTGGGGTTTTTTTTTTTCTGTTTTCTTTTTAGTTTTCTTCTATCTGTGTTTTATAGAATTTCTTTCCGCTATCGTTTATATTTCTGTTTTATATCTATCTTTATCTTTTTTGTCCATCTGACTGCCATTGTTTTACCTTTTTAATGCATTCTACTCCACTACGCTTACTATCTATCTCACCCTATCTCTCTCATCCTCCCTCTCTCATTCTCTCATTCTCTCTCTCGATCTCTCTCTACAAATGCCACGCATGCATACTCATTGTAGGACTTTATTTTTATATATTTCATTAATTCACCCCGTTATTAAGCCCTTAATGACTCATTCTGTGCTCTTTTACTCCCTTTACACCACTTGATGTCGCTTTTTTTTCTGTCCAAAACTACCTTCACAACTACCTCCACAAGAGACTTAATTCTGCGTCTTCCTTATATATGCAATATATGCAATCTTCCTATTTCACACCAGCCTACACTCTCCCTTTTGCCCTTCCTTCTAATGCCACTCCGTCCATCTCCCATCTTTCTTTTTATAAACAGAAATACATTCACCTCTCAGCCGGCCATCTTCAGCGACCAGTTCCACCCAGCCCCTGTTTTCTATCGATAGCAATTCTTGTAGACTTTCCGGACCACACACAACCAGGGACACATGCACGTATTGCTTTGCCCACGTGCATACCTACATACGTATACAATTGACTGCAATGTCGCCATCATTTTTTTTTACTCACACGCAAACATGCACACACATTCCAAACTGCCCCCTTCCTTACTCTAATCGAAATCTTCACCAACCACACCCTCGGTATCCACTGTCCGCATGGACACTACTACTGGACAACAACCCTGCTATTACACACCATACGTGTCCACCATCAAGCCACATCGGCCTCATCAAGCGCTGGAAGGCAGATCTTAAGAGTGGAGAGCAAGTATGAAACGCGGGGAGAGTAAGGGGCGAAAGAGGACAGAGATGGTCTCCTTCTGCTTTTTCTTCTACTACTCTGACCCTTTTCCTCAAGGTTTTCTCCTGTCCAGATTTTTTTCTCAATCTTATTCCCTCACATCCACAACCCTGCATCGGTGGCCTGAAGAGAAACCGATCGAAGGTGGGTGTGGTAGTGAATTCAGGGTGAAGGTCGGAATAGGGAATGATCGCTTGGGACCAATGACGAATTGGTTTAAATTGAAATTATTTGCAAAATTGGTTTGAATCTTTCAATTTCATACAAAGAAATATATGTATTGATATATAGGGAATCCTATTTTAGCGTATACTGATTTCTAGTTACATCGTTCTTCTTCAGTGTCAGTTTGAATAGATAATTAAATATGCCATTATAATCCACACAATATCCATTGGGCTGTCCATCTGTTCGTGTGTCCGTTCTTATAGCTAAGTCCACGTCATTGCAGGTTCAATCCGAATTTCATGAATTGTTAGGATCATTTGGGAGAATTATTTGAAAGTGAACATATTTATATGACCACCACCACCACCACCAATAGCAACAACAACAACGATAATAATAATAATAATAATAATAATAATAATAATAATAATAATAATAATAATAATAATATTAATAATAATAATAATAATAATACATAAAATTATGTTTATAAGGGAGGTAATAGTTTAAAAATATTAGATGAGAAAAATGATTTCTATTTTGGTGTTTTTTTATATAAAAGAGGAAAATGAAAATATATTTAATAATTTAATAAATTTCTCTGTATACATTTATTTCCATTTTCATGACATTCAATTTTTTTTTTAATTGGTATACTTATTCACTAATGGAACTTGGTTTATACAAAATGTTTAAAATCAAAGTTTTCATATATCTATATATATATATAAAAAAGTGAAAGTGTCTGTGTGTCTGTGTATCTGTGTGTCTGTGTACATTTCCCTAGGCAATAACTTTCTGAATTTTTAGTCTACAGACTCGACATTTGATATACAGGTTACTGAGATTTGTGAAAATCGATGTGATCGGTTTTTGGTCAGAAATTTGGCGAATAAGGGGTCGAAGTTCAACGATTAGACCTTTTAGAACTCTACAAAACTCCTCCGACAATTTTGGGTCTACGCACCTGAAATTTTAAATATAGGTTCATTGGACTTGGATCTAACTTAATAACTTCATTAGAGCCCAAAACAATAAATTTTAAGGGGTCATAATAAGGGTCAAAGTTTTAAAAAATTGACGCCTACGGTCTCTTCCAAATAACTCAGAAAATTTCTGGTCTAAATATTTGAAATTTTACATAAAGGGTATTCAGAAATAGAGCAAGCTTTCTCATCAGTTAGGGTCGAAAATTTTTAGTTACCAATATATAAATATATGTATGTATGTATGTATGTATGTTTGCATGCCTGCCTTAAACTTTCAATAGAGGCGACGGATTTTACCAAGATCAGTGATGTTTTAAAGTCCGGTCTTCCATACGACAAATATCGAAAAATTGGATAAAAACATTAATATCTTCCCCTTCAACTAGGCACTTTTCTACAGGGGGGGGGGTCAATTATTCCGCCGATATTTTTAAAAGTTATCCTCCCCTTTAGATTGTCTAGCCTTAATTTTAAAAAAATGTCGCTTCCGGTTAGGCGAAAGTCGTAAAAGCATAAACGTTAGGTTTTACCCCGTTCTTTTCCTCCTTTGCGGTAGGGGTTCGAGCCTGCCTTCCTACTACCACTTTTTTTTTTGTTGCTCAACATACACATCCAAACGCCGGGCGCCCATGCTAGTATATATATATATATATATATATATATATATATATATATATATATATATATATATATATATATATATATAGAGAGAGAGAGAGAGAGAGAGAGAGAGGGGGGGGGAGAGAGAGTATTTATATATAAACTATATATATATACATAAACTCTTTCTGTCTGTCTGTCTGTCTGTCTGTCTGTCTGTCTGTCTGTCTGTCTCTCTCTCTCTCTCTCTCTCTCTCTATATATATATATATATATATATATATATATATATATATATATATATATATATATATATATATGTCTATTACCAAAACCTCTGGCCTTAATGTAGGAGAAACTAAAATTTGCTGATATGATTTCAAATGATCTGAAAAAACAGCAAGAGGAGAGCTGATTCTAAATATTTCTCATACGTTCAATTCCCCTCTTTTGGAAACAGGGTAACATTATGTATATTTCCAGTATCGAATAAACCTTATACACGGTGTATTTACTTTACATATGAAAACAAAGGAGGGGAGATATTACATATGACAATTTTTGGAATCAAGTGTCCCTTTGCTGTTATTTCAGATCATTTGAAATCATAGCAGCAAGTTTCAGTTAATGAAGATTCATTATTATTATTATTATTATTATTAGTAGTAGTAGTAGTAGTAGTAGTAGTAGTATTTATTTACTCATAGGAGTATTTACACGGATCATCATAAAAGATTTCTTTTAGAGGGCATCTTATAGCATTTTCTGGAGTTTGAGTGGCAATAAATCTCCCCAAATTCCCGGTACTGTCGAGTTCTTCCGATAATCTTTGCAGATAGAATTTGCGTTATGGCAACAGTCGCTTACCAATGATTTCTCATTGGCAGCGACCATTCAGCTTTACTGGAATTTGGGTGGCAATAAGCATTTATTATTATTATTATTATTATTATTATTATTATTATTATTATTATTATTATTCGAGTAAAGTTGGCTTAATCATCGCTTGTATGCCTAGAGCATTTTACTAATACCAACAATAATAATATTAACATCTTAGGATAAAGGCTTTGCTTTGGAATTGAGTTATTACTGTAAGAAAGTTCATTATTTCTGGTTGCCGTTAGCGTTAATCTGCAATTATTATATTAAAATAACTCGTTCTTTACTAAGTTTGTTATATCATCAACTTTCCCTCCTTTTTGAAATTTCCCGCTCATATTTTAGGTTGGCTCTCCTTTTCCCATCTTGTCTATCTGCCTGTTGATTCGTTTCTTGCGACAATCGAATGTAACGAAGGAAAAAAAACTATTACGATATTTTATTATGAACTGAGGGGAAAACTGAGTTTGATAAACCTATTTTACAGAGAAAAAACGATTAAAAAAAGGAAGAACAAGAATAAGGAGTATGGAGCGTACAGAAATCTGCTAATTTTAAAGTTGATTTTACACTTATTTGCTTTTTAAATAATTTTTCAGGTTCAAAAACAATTCCACCTGAATTAAATGACGAAAAATGGATCACATTTTTATTTTTGCTTTTTTTTTCTCGCAAATATATGCTACGTTAACATTTTTACAAGATTGGAAGTTGTTATAGGAAATTAAATTGTTTTGGCCTAGTAAATAATGTTACCACTATTTAAAACATTTACTCATCCATTTATGTTTTATTCATGTTTTCACATTTATTTTATTATCGCTTATGCGTTGATCATGTTTTGAAACATGACATAAATCATACATATATGACATTATGCAAGAATTATTTTGTTAAAGTTTCAAACCCTATTTACAATAAAAAAAATCTAATTGGGTAAGTTTGTATAATCTTAGAATGTGGATGGCAAATATTCGGTTTCGATTCTCATTGATGGTGTCCGTATGGTTTACCAATTTTTACAGTATCTCAATTCAGGACGTATTATGTTGGTGCGTTTTTATGAATACGTCAAAACGACATTATTTTTGCACCAACCTAATAGATACGATATCTGATATTTCAATTAAAACACATTCCGCAATGTGAGTTTAACGTTTAAAAAAGTGTAACAGAGGCATAGTATATATATATATATATATATATATATATATATATATATATATATATATATATGGGAGGGTTAAAATATAACGTAATGATTTGATACGTGTAATAAATTATTCAATAGTTCTATTCTATTTCAATAATAACACCAATCTGTGATAACTGTTCGCATATCTGTTTACATAGAAGAGCATTCCTCATTCGTAATTTAGCATTTCTGTCATGTAGTCGTCAGAATGTGTACAGAATGATTCAAGACTAGGTGTACTCTTGTGCCTGTAAACTATCATCTATATATTTGATGACTTTATTAGAATAAATTTAATATACATGACGAATAGCTATACATATTTCTAACGTCTACGGACTATTACGTATTATTACTATATCTATTACGCTTCCCTTAATCTGTCCTTCATCCTACCATTCCATAAGCTATGTTTCTGCCAAAGTTGTGGTGATTGCTGTTATCTAAATAGGAATCTATCATATGAATGCTTACTAGTTGCCGGATTTCGACCATGATGTGAAATGTTTATGCTTCAGCTCCTGACTGCAAGTGTTCTCGTGTCTTTTCTAGTAGGAATCCCATAGAAAAGATGGTACTTAATAAATAAGTAGCGTATGTATATATATATATATATATATATATATATATATATACATATATGTATGTATATATATATATATATATATATATATATATATATATATATATATATATATTTAAATAAAATAGGCGGAAGTTTCTCAGAAGCTCTTTCGGCTATCATCTCATCAGGAGAAAATCGATAGCGTAAAAAATAATGTTATGTCGAAACTTTAAAGAGTTCTAATGGGGAACTATTGAATGTGCCAAAAGTACGGGGACAACTAAAATGAAGTTTATTAAGGTTTAAAAACGATTAAAATATTGACACAACGAGGGAAGAAAAAAAAATTAAACGGGAGAAAAGATTCAAAGTTCCCCGAAGAGAAACAACCCGTTCACTGTTTCCTTTTTACCGGCACAAAGAAGGTTTACACACCGCAATAGAGGCAGACTCAAAAATCTTTAAATGGTTTCTGGAGTCCGCTCTATGTAGCACCTCGAACCATTCTATTTTATATCTATTGGCACAGCACGGGTTCTTAACACAAATGCTGACCAATAGCAGAGTCCAAGGCTGCAGAAGGAGTGAGACTACCAGACCCCATCCTCCCTTGTTTGAGCTTCGACGGAACATGTTGGTTTATACGAGTCAAAAGATGCAAGGATGTTCGCTCAACATAACCAGCATCGCACTGGCATTTAATGGATACGCAGTATTGCTATTTTGGTTATAAGGCAAACTATCATTTCGAAAAAAGGAAAAGCAGGTCTCGTAGTATATACCAAACGCTAGGACACAGAATAAAAGCAGTTGTAAATACTTCTGTAAATCTATTTGGAAAGTCTGCTACTCCTTTCCCCAATCCATGGTAATTTTAAATAAACCGGGCATTTCAAAGGTCCAAACTTTTTAGAGTATTTACAATCCGCAACCTTTTTGAAGATACGATAAGGTCAACAGGATAACCATTATTGATGAATATTTCCCTGGGCTTATCGAGTTTGGCGTCCAATCTGTTAGGCGAACAAATCATTAGGGCTCTATATACCAAAGTATTAATTAAGCTGACCTTACGTGATTTTGGTACAAAAGACAACCAGTTCACATATAGGCCAGTAAATGTCGACTTCCTATAAATTGTAGTGAGAAAGCCCCCCCCCTTGATCATCCAACAAGAACACCCAAGAAGGGAAGCGAATTGTCATTCTCACTTTCCATAGTGAACTTTAGAGCCCCATGCAAATAATTCAACGTATCATAAATATTGACGCTTCACCTTGCGATGGAAAAATAGCAAAAGTGTCGTCAACATATCTGAAATATGTAGTGGGTTTTGTTATAAAATTAAACAAAACGGATTCATTGTACCCGACGAAAATATCCGCTAAAGTTGGGACCAACGGACTCCCCATTGAAACCCAGTCGACCTGACAGTACATAATATCACAAAAACTCAACTCCACGGATTTTTTACACATTAAAACGAGTTCAATAAGGATCTCTTTAGAAAACCGTGGAGCAGTCATGCGACCATCATAGCGCGATTCGGTACATATACGTATAGTCTCATCCAACGGTATGTTGGTAAAGAGACTAGAGACATCAAATGAGCACATAAAAGATGTCTCTGCATTTGAATCCAACCCCCGTAAACAATTAACAAACCGAACAGAATCAGGGATGCAGTGCGTGGTATATAATTCGCGCACAGGTTGCAGAATTTCCACAAGCCACTGAGCGAAAGAATGTTGTGCCGAACCAACCATTGATAAAATAGGTCTCAGTGGAACAACTTACTTATTGATTTTGGGGAGACCATACATTCTGGGACGATGTGACCCAGAGGGTCTAATCCTGCTATAGACGTCCTTGCAAAAAAACATTCTTTTTAAATAATGCAAGTAGATGCCTTTGCATTTTGCCCTCGTTCTTGCAAGTATTATCCTTCAACTCGACAGGGCCGAGTTTACGGAATTTCGAAACATCGTTGAGAATAACTGCCATTTTCTAAACGGAGTCCGATTTGTCCAAAATCACCACTCCTGCACCTTTGTCTGGTTTGCACATATAAATATTGGATTGGACTTTAACGCTTTCATAGTTTTAAATTGCGTTATGTTCTAGACAATATTCACGGGGCCAATTGTAATAGAAAACCCCACCGAGGGACAGTCCCAGACACATATAATGCATTCGTGTGAAATTAAAAAAAAAATGAGCCAGCGGTTTCCGAGTCCATAGAGAACAAACTCACAGAGAGACAGAGTGACAGACAGAGAGGCAGAGAGACAGGCGGAAATACTTATATATAAAGGTGTATATGTAAATGTATATGCATGTATGTATATATATATATATATGCATTTGTGTTTACGTATATGTGTGTGTGTATATGTGTGTGTACATGTTCTACTAAAGTGCAGAGACTATTCCTGTTTGTTTGTTTCTCTTGCAATCTATGTTTTCTTTTTGATGGGTTAGTGTTAGAACGTTCTGTTCGAGTTTTAAAAAATTGCCGTAGTGCGAACCTTTTCAATATGTCGTCCTCAGGCGAGTGATGAATTAAAGATTGCGTGGTGAGTTTATTGAAAAGACGATTAAAATCGTTTAAAATCATTAAAAGCACTTAAGCGTGCCTTCCTCTTTATGTTGAGCCTGATTGATGGTTGGCTTTCTATACGGATTTGTAGGGCTTCAATGATTGGGAGGCGCAGATCACAATTTTTGGGATTGCTTAAATGACAGTGTTTTTAATTATTACATTCCTTAATTCAGTTTTGGAAGTGTCATGTGTAGCAAGGTGTTGGTAAATGGAGTTAATCGGCGGCAGATAGGTGACATGTTAGTCGACGAGAGATACTGGTTTTAGTCATGCCGATGAACGCGTTGTTAAAATAATGAGAACTACAAAACACAGACACATTTCAAGGATTAAAAACACATTACAAGGATTAACAACAAGTCAATTACTAATAAACAATAATTCTACATCCGACGACAGTTTACGAAAAAGTAGAAATTCCGTGTACGTTTGAAATGCCGTGTATGAGAATGTGACTAGACATGAGTAGAAGCGGTATCTCTAACCGACTAACATGCCACCAATCTCCCCCGAAACATTCTATTTACCAACACTTTACAGCACATGCCACCCCAAAGCTGAATCTAGGAATATACTAATTAAAACACTGCCATTTTAGCCGTACCACGCTGCGATCTTCGCCTCCCAATCATTGAAGCCCTATTTATCCGTATGAAAAAGCAACCATAAACCAGGCTCAATATGAAGGGGAAAGCAGGCTTAAGTGCTTTTAATGGGTTTAAATAATTTTATCAAACGCAATTTTTAATCTATCACTCGTTTGTGGGTGACGTATGGAAGTCGAAAACGTTCGCGACTACGACTACTCAAATGGAACGTTCGAACACTAGCCTGTCAAAAGGAAAAATTGCATTGCAAGGGAAACAAATTAAATTAAATCATCATTGCGTTTCAATGACACATTGATTAGGAAAAAAATTTGCCCAAGTACACTTCAGCGAAAGAGTAATGCTCCCTATCTTGGGTTAAGCATATTGGGAAGTTATATAAAACCTCCCATTAGCTTATTAAGCGATGCTTATTCTGTACATAAATAGAGCTTAGACATTCAAACAATGTCAAAGAATTGATAATTCATTACCCGTATAGCGAAATAGAGCAAGGGTTAGCAGCTCCGACTGTCGTTTGTTTCGATCCTAGCTTGAGGTAGTTGCTTGTTTAGCTGGTTAGATACAGCGAAGCAGTACTGTTTGTGAGTAACTATATATATATATATATATATATATATATATATATATATATATATATATATATATATATATATATATATTAAAGTTAAACAGTAATTCAGGATCACACCGGTACCGTTTGTTACAAATCTGATATAAGGAGACCAGTTTATGGTCGAAAAATATTTGGTTCGATTGAGCCTTTGTTTATATCTGTTCTTTTTGTTGGCAAACATATGAAGAGAGTCCATTTTATTCTGACCATAAACTAGTCCTCATAAATCAAATTTGAAACCGACGTTACAGGACTTTTTTCTGGCTTTCTGTAAATCTTTAACATGAATATTATGATCTCATATTGATTCTTTTTATAATTGAGTAATTTGCTGAAGTTCTTTCCCATAAGCAAACTCAGTCATATCCACCCCCCACACATACACCCCCATATATATATATATATATATATATATATACATATATATATATATATATATAGAGAGAGAGAGAGAGAGATAAAGAGAAAGAGAGAGTGGGAGAGAGAGAAAGAGAGTGACGTATACATTTTAAATTGCCTCTTGTATCTTGTTCCGAATAACAAAATTTGATTTCTAAGATCTCAAAACATGTATTCTGGTACTGGTAAATTCATCCACTCCAATTGTCTGTAGGAACATTTTGTTTGCATCCGCACTTTTCCGGAATTGTAGGCATTCTGTTTTCGGTTTAATATTACACATCATATCACGTGATGGTCAATAGAAAATATACAGGAAAATGAAAAGAAATATCAACTTAAAATAACACGTGCGTTCAATAAAGCTACGTCTTTCACGAGAGATACGTGTAAAAATTTGCTAATATTTTTACAAGGGAAATTTTCACTTCATACAGAATCTTCTCGTGTTGATGTCATGCATATTGTGATGGCATCAAAGTAATGTAACTTGTTGATATCCTTGCTTTGAAACTAAGTCAATAAGTTGTTTTGTGCACAGTACTTTGCAAGGGGGACGGGTTGCCCTAAATATCAAAATTTGATCTTATATCCATTTAAATTAATCTGTGCATTCTGAATATGCGTTCCTCATTTTAATTTTTTCTCGTCACACGAAACAGACACTTCTGCCTGTACTTTGTGACTTCTAATATAAACAAGTAAGACCAATAAAAGCTAATAAGAGGACATTTTGCAAACAAGTAATAAGGATAAAAACAAACCATTGCACAGAATAGGAGCTCAAACTATTTTATGAAGTGCGCGTATGTGATTGTGAGTTTATTTACTATGGCTTTCAAGATGGTTGGTTGTTTTTTTTTAATTTACACACAAATGTACTATATGTTACTGGAAGTAGAGTTAGAAGAGTTTTGCATCGGAATGCCTCCGCTAAGTATTGAAAATTGATAATCGAAAAAGTTCGATGAAAGAAGAATCAGTACGATGTTGACTAAAGTTAACACCCTTATACAACCTAACATCTCAAGTGCATTTCAGAAATTTTATCACTGCACACTCAGAAGGGTCTAACATAAAAAATAAACTAAGTGTATTCATAAAACAGGGATGCGGTCGAAGTGAATGTTTCTATTTAGAGCACAATGTAACCATGATACTTGACTTTAAATGGTAGTCTTTAATTCAAGCCATTATCTGAATATAATTTTATAAAATAATCATTGAGTGTTATTCAATGCAATGTAAAATAAGTCCGTGCAGGGAAGGCATATGAATAGTCGTTCCGGTGCACGTTGCAATCAATCGATTTGATTATTAAAATGCGCGATTTCCTAAGTTTCGATGACAATAAAAGTACTGCGAGTGTGCAACATTCGTTGATTCTCCTTTAATCATGTGGGACGTCGGTTCTCCATAATAGTATAGAATATTTGGATCGTTTATTCTCAATTTGATTTATACGTACCAACGTACACTATTGCACACATTAATTTTCATACGGAAAAAAAAGTTTTATACACTTTTATCCAAACTTGGTTTCTATATATATATATACTATTTATTAAAAGGAAATCTATGTTCAGAAGTAAAGTCGATGGCATTAAAAAAAGGTGTTTTAAAATTATCTTCGTGTTATTAATTGTCTGTTGTAACAGGATTAGTTTACCGTTATATTTAGAAAAATTATTTCAAGTTGGGTCATTCAATTCGTTATTAATTTTATTTATATTCAATTTATGGCATTTTTAATTATTTTCAGCCGACACTATTTGCCTATATAAACAAAAGTAAGTTTATTTATTTAGGCTGTGAGGGTTATTTCCACTTTAAGCAATGAAAGTTATATCTCATTTAATTTCCATTGACTAAAATTCCACGAATTTTATATGTGGTTCACTTACAGGAAAATGAAAAGAAGTTAGAATATTCAATGTAGCTTAAATAGTATATGACAAAACACATTAAATAGTACGTGTTTTAACCTGGCCACGCCTATTTAAAATACAGGGGCTGCAAAAAGTCACTAAAGGGCTGAAAATCTTTGTCATTTTATCATTAATGATTTTTTTCTATTTCAGATATTTTACAGATAATATTTTGGAAATTATTATAGATAATTTTGGCATAGATCAACGTAGGCAAGTTGTGAAATTGTTTTTCCAAATTCAGGGGACAATTGTATTTATTCAACGAACTTATCGACGGCATTATAATTTAAGAGATAGACCAAGTCACAACACAATTTGAAATAAACTCTAAACCCTGCAAAAATTGAAGGAAAACATCAGAAACGAAATAAGGGAGTTTAATCGCAATCTTTCATGAAGAATGTTTTTAAAAGAGCACAAATATGCGAAGCTGAAAATGAGTAATATTTATAAAAGACATGATTTTTCATAAATAGAGGTTGTTTGAATTTTATTTAACTTTTTTAATCCCCCAATGTCTTTATCAGAGTGTGTTAAAATTACAGAAAATAAAGAATCTGTTTTAGTTCATAACTTTCTGTGAATTTTTGGAGAATCTTTATTAAGTGCAAACGTTTTTTTATGGTTCTATTATTTCTATAGTAGCATTCAAAACGAATTATTGTTCTTTAATGTTTAATTCAAAATAGGTGTATGAACGAGAGGCGTCCCAAAAGTAATGCTTTCTTTTTTATGCGCTCGAGTGGATCAGAGCGGTTTCAAATTGGATTGCTATGATGAGTCAACGTATGCATTCCTAACCTGAAAATTTCCTCTCTCTCTGTTGCACATGTTGACGGCGTGAGACACTAAAAAGGAACTGCTGTCATGGACGCGCGTCAGAAGAAGGGATGTTATTAAATTCCTCCATCAACAATCATTGGAGCCTTATGTAGGTTTACAAAATCGATTGTGCGGATATCAACACAGTTAGGAGAAAATTTCATCGATTTCAGAGTAGTGGCAGACATGTGAGAGACAAACCACGGTTTGAACACATCAACAACCAAAAAAAATAAAAACTATGTGTCTCGACCTACTTATCCCCACGAATCAGCAGATAACAGTGAATGAAATACATATATTGCCAAATGTTGGTGTCAGTGCACTGAAAACGATGCTGTCATTATTAGGATACAGCAAGTCTATGCTACGTAAGTTCGGCGAATGCTAAAACAGGACGAAAAGGACCACCGACGGGATTTCTATCAGTTCTTGTTTAATCAGTACTAATCGGAAAGTTGCATATCCTCAATGGTGACGAGGCGTGCTATCACTACTAATACTACCAGGTTTTCTAAACGGCAATCGATGTAGTGCCATTTTGTACGATTCCCAGGAAAAAGAGGATCAAGACACTCACATTTAAAAGAAAACTGATGTGTACCGACTTCTGGGACAAGAAGGGCGTCAATCTCATGGATTTTTATATATACAAAGAAAGAGACCTGCGGCTTATCGAGATTAGATAAGGATTAACGAATGTTTCATTTGAAATAATAAGAAAAAGTCCATATTAATATATAATCGACTGATTGCCTTCTTTGGTAGGGATTCGCCCGCAATATACAGAGAGGAAGGTTCAAATGCCTCTCTGCAGTGACTTAGTTCACAATACATGCTGGTCTACATTGCGTTGTAAGAGAATCTACGGTTTATTCTATAAAATTACCCTTAAGCTTTTCTGAACGTTCAAAGTACAAAAGTAACACGGTTTAATTGTGTTCTAAACATAAACATTCATTTCGAACGCGTTCTATTATATCAAAGAATGTATTGTTGGTATAATATGCTGGTCTTCTTTGCCTGCATAGTAATAAAACTTCTCAAATGTTAGGATGCATAAGTATTTAACTAAGGTCAAAATCGACTGTTCTTTTTTCCATCGGATATTTTCGATTATCGCGTATTGATATTTATCGTTAACATTCCGATACGAAACCTATCGACGAACACTGACAGATAATAAATACATTTTTGTGTAATTTCATAAACATCCGCCCCGCCGTTACGGGGTCTATAGGGAACGAACTACCACACACATAAACAAAACTCCTCATATATATATATATATATATATATATATATATATATATATATGTGTGTGTGTGTGTGTGTGTGTGTGTGTATGTGTGTATGTGGGTGTGTGTGTGTGAGAGTGCAGGCATGTGTTTATATGTGCGTGAGCGTGGGTGGGTGTGCTTGAGTGGGTGTGTGTGAGTCCATACATCTCCTTAGATAATGAAATTTTGAAACTTCTATATGTTCTCTACCTTCCCTTTCGCTACTTAATTATTCGGACAATGCCATGAGGACGGTGACCTGCATCGACAATTTTCTCCGCACTCTACCATAGTTTTTATTCTTTTCAAGCAAGCACATGCACATACACCTACAGTAGAGATGGACAAGAACAAGCACGTGCGCACACTCGGAAACGCAGACACGAGGAGACGAATCCAGAAACGCTGTACTTTATTTTGTGCACTTGCTCTTGGAAAAATCAGTTGTGTTCATAGATGAATAAAAAATATGGACGTATGGACATGCAGATATTACTACACACACGCGCACACACACACAACAATTGATATAAAATTAAAATATGTTATGAATGAATTGATTTTTTTTTTAAATCCTTGATAAATTATATGAAATATAAATATACATTTTATCAATATTTATATAAACTGCATAACTAGAAAAATGTGTGTGTACTGCATGGAGTAAGTAGTATTTAAACATCATTGTATACATGTAAACTATTTTAAATAATACACACACGCGCACGCGCGTGTGCGCACACACATATGTATATAAGTAATTTATGAAATTAAAGCCCTATATATATATATATATATATATATATATATATATTAGTAATTTATAAATTAAACCTGAAGAATTCTCACGAGAATGAAACGCGGAATATTCTGTGTAGCTAAAGTGCCATATATACCTTTTAAAAATTATTATCTAGCTCTACCTATGTGTTGGGCACGGTAAATACTTAAAGTTTAAGCAATAAAATTATACTTTCGTATAATGATATTTGTGATTAAATGAAGGCCATATAGAACATATGATGTAGAACGGAGAAAAAAAAAGCCAAATACCGTATTGTTTTGATGTGATGTTTTGAATATAGTAAAATAGTTATGAGCAAAGTTTCATTTCATTCGGACAAAACACAAGTAACGGGGCCTAATAAGAGTTCGGGCCCGTTTTGGGGGGATCACCCTGTATATATATTGCACAGTGTTTGCTTTCTAGATGTATAACACGTGTTTCATATTTGCGGGTTAGTGTGTACTGACATTCGAAACTGAGAACTACAGCGTTAATGTCCGCATATTTATTGACTGATTTACGAAGTTAACAGTGTGAGTTTCAGTGAATATTTGATATTTTAAAGACGCTATTTATAGTTGTGTATATTTAAGGACATTTATTACTAGAAGCAGATAGCTAGATAGATAGAAATATTTTTAACTTAATAAAATAGTACTCAATATATCCGCTAAGATTTCTTTTAAATATATGTATGTTTCGTCAAACACAAAAGATGTGTGTACATATATATATATATATATATATATATATATATATATATATATATATATATATATATATATATATATATATATAATATATAATATAAAGCTGAATGTGTGTGTGTATGTGTGTGTGTGTGTGTGTGTGTGTGTGTGTGTCTGGTCACGAATAGGCTCCTATATGGTTGACTATTTTAAAATCTGATAAAAAATGATAGAAGATGTATCGGGATACAGGAATGGCCATGTTTGATCTGGCAGAACGGTGGTGCATTAAAAGTTTGGGGTCTGCGTTTGCGCCTGATCCACAAAGTATGGAAATAAAAATTAAAAAATTAAAAAAAAACGTTTACAAGTGTTTTTGATATAGATGTGCATGAGAATTCTTTGATAAGTATGTTTTAACTTAAATAAGGATGATATAATAAAATTGTGGGGTCTGCGTTCGCGCCTGACCTCCAGGGAATGGAAATAGTCACAAACTTTAACTGCATCAGTATACTCTGATAATTATGTTTCAGTTTGAAGAAATATGGATAATAATAAAATTACGGGGTGTTCGTTCGCGCCTGGCCTCCATAAAAAAAGAAATATGTCACAAAGCTTAACAAGGTTTTTTAATATAGATCCACAGAATATTGTGATAAGTGTTTCAGTGTGAACAGGTATGGTATAATAAATTATGGGGTTTATCTATTTTATTTTGACTTTTATTATATTTTGCTTTGGTTTTGATACCCCCAAATTCGAAGCTATCTCATTACAACCCTTCCTTTCCATAACCTATCATACTTTCATAAATCAGAGTCCATTTTCTGTAGGTTGTTTTTGAACCCATACAACGACGGGTATTTTCGCTAGCGTATATATATATATATATATTATATATATATATATATATATATATATATATATATATATATATATAGAGAGAGAGAGAGAGAGAGAGAGAGAGAGAGAGAGAGAGAGAAAATAAAAAGGAACAAACCGTATCATGTGTTCATCAACGTTTCGTCTTTATTTCGAGACTTCCTCTGGACGAAATAAAGACTAAACGTTGACGAACACATAATACGGTTTGTTCCTTTTTATTTTCTCTTTTTTTGTCGGAATACTATTTCCATCATTTTCATCAATATATATATATATATATATATATATATATATATATATATATATATATATATATATATATATATATACATCAGTTTCCATTGATGTAACACGTGTTACATATATATATATATATATATATATATATATATACATACATATGTGTGTATATATACATTTGCGTATATATATATGTTGTGTGTGTGTGTGTGTGTGTGTGTGTTCATACGTGCTTATCATTATTATCATTATGCGTATTTATATATGTGAATATCTGTGCATATATAAATATCTGTATCTATGTATATCAATAATGACAAAGGTAGAGAGTGAGAGAGTTGAGAGAGTGAGGGAGAGAGGGTTCAAGAAAAATGAAGCATGTCCTAAGACGGTGTGGGTAAAGACTGCCCCCACCCCCACCCATAATGATTCTGTTCACATAACTGGCCGCACGTCGCTCATTTCCAGCCGCACGTGCATTTTTTCCTTCAGTCTCCGTATTTGTCCAATTTCACCTCTGCCTGGTTCTGGCGGGGCCGAGCGCAGGCGTAGTGGGCAGAGTTTTTAAAAGAAGACCTGGGGGGGGGGACAACAGGACGCAAGTAGAAAGACAAAGAACAATAATGGTTGGTGGTGGAGGAAGAGGGTGGAAGGACAATGCAGGAGGCGAGATTTGTGAAAGTAGGAGTCGGAATGTCTTGCTTTGCTTACTTACGTAGATATTGCAACCCCCGGCAGCATTTCTGATTTTAGAAGAACGTGGGGAGGGGGTCGTTCGACTCGACGATTGGGGATATTTGCCGGTGGCCATTTTTGTGTTTGCGTTTTAAGGCGAGGTATTATTTTATAATACTGTATTATTCTGCTATAGGTTTTCATTTTAACATCGAGCATTTTTTCGAACAATTTATAGAAAGTATTAAGGGATATTGTTGTGATGGCCTCTTTACATCTAAGACATCTTCAACTTTCCGCAGTTAAATATAATAGTTACAATAGGTATAGCTAATTAATTACAATATCAGCAAAGAGACATTCATATGAACGTACGTAAAAAGCATTAAAAAAGCGATTAGTGATGACGTGTAGATGTCAATTAAAAGCCATCAGCTGAATATAAACAGTGACAAACGATTTAAAACTCCGTGAAATATTACCAAAAGGAAAACTGAAGAAGGACAATGGATAAACGGACCCAACCCCTGTTTCAAATAGCATCAACTAAGAAACGAAAAACAGTTACGAATGAAAACACTGTTTCCCTGGATGCATTTATCTGTCATAAATCCGTCCTCATTATTTATCTCTATCTTATTTTCTCTATATCTTACTCTTTTTCTATTTCTCTCTTACTAATCCTCTTTCTCTTTCTTTCTCTTACACACAAATAATATATATATATATATATATATGCTCATTTATATATATATATATATATATATGTATATATAGATATATATATATATATATATATATATATATGCGTGTGTTTGCTTATTAACTCATAAATTAAATAAATTTCCGCTTCCGAAAATAGGGGTTGTTGCCTGATGAGGTCTCTAGTTAGTAAATACTAGTAGACCGAAATATGCTCATGACTGTGTAACAACAAATTATTGCTTATGTAAAGACAAATGTAACCTGTTCTACTTCTGTATTGAGCACTCTTGTATGAACCTCGTTATATTTCACTGGTTACCCTACCTTTGGAAAATAGCAACAAATTATATATATATATATATATATATATATATATATATATATATATATATATATATATAAATACATACATATATTATATATATATATATATATATTTGTGAAAGTATTATGTTGTGCATTGTGAAATGTAATTATATATGGTAACATACGTTTTTGTAAAATGGTTGCGCGGTTATTATTTGTTCCAAGAATGTAACCACTGTTTTCAATAAATCTAGAAAGAATAAAAGTAATATCCCAAATTAATCGTATATTTTATTATCGAACTTTAAAATATCAGATTTGATGTTGTACTTTTAAGGTAAAGTACGGGGCAGCATCGTATTTTTTACAGTTGAGACGAACCCACTTGCTTATCAACACTTGCCTAAAATTACTACCGTCTGCTTGTCATTTCATTTTATTTGGGTCATTAAGAAGTTTTGTTAGTGACGGAGAATTCTCGTTACCTATTCTAACGCTTGACAACAGTGTGTGCCACAATATGTCTATAAATGAACTCACAGTTGATTTTTTATAACAGTTTGATTCGGAGATCTTATAGTTGGAGATATTATCAGATCTACAAAATAGGTAGAGAACAATTGCCAGTGATCCTTGACATTTCCTAACAAGTAAGAATTACTCTAAGTTACAAACAAAATACGTCCTACCATTATATGCAATTCGGAGGGGGGGCCTTTATATTATATATAATATATACCATAAACGATGACTACATATTGATATGTAAAATTTTCAGTGAACATATTATGGTAATATATATATATATATATATATATATATATTATATATATATATATATATATATATATATATATATAGTATCCACATACAGTACCGTTCGCTGTATCACAGCTCATCACTGCGGCTAGACAGGCAACTACCTCAAGCCAGGATCGAAACCCGACCGCATGTACGACAGGCAAGGCTTCTAAGCTAATTGGCTGCGGCCGTGTAGTCTGTGAAGTAACGATATTTTGAAATCGTCCGAAATATCTAAGATCGATTTGTTTACACAAAGAGTATCGCTTAATGCGTTAATGGTAAATATAATATATATATAATATATATATATATATATATATATATATATATATATATATATATATATATATATATATATATATATATATATATAATATATATATATATATAATATATATATGTATATATTTTTATGTGGATTTGCGTTACATTGCTAATTTCGGCAGATATAAAAAAAAAGCCACTTAGAAATATAAATAAAACGGAAATAATGATTTTATTTAAACTAAAAAAATATTATGTATTCTTAGGTAGATAATAGATCGATAAGTCTGAAAGTATCTTGTCGTGTCGATCGCTGGCAATCGCGGCCTCGAACTATTAGAGCAATTTGGCGAGCAGATAATGGCTAAAAGTTAAGTTAGTTTAATGGAAGAATCTTTACACTTAATGTTCAGCATATATTTTCTAATATTTATAAACATTTTTATATGAATGTGAACTGTTAATTTGTCTTTAATTGTATGAAAAATATTTTCATAACATAAAGATTTCTTTTGTCTTGATTGAACTTGATGAAACTACAGTTTCTATTTCATTGATGTTATCATTTTTTTTTAATATGAAATCCATTCGATTTCAAAGGCAGCAAACAATACCGAATATATGAATGACTTGAGAAAAATTGAGATAAATTACTTTTTTCAAGTTATCGTATAAAATATCATTTCTACTAATTGCTACATTTCAAAATGAAAGGAAACATAGAACAAACACGATATGCTTTAAAACAGACATGAAAGAAAGCAGCACATGCGAAAAATACTATTAATCGCGTTAAAGTCAAATGACGTGTGTACTTTAATGTAAATGAGTGTGCATACGTGCGTGCATGCATTTATGCATACATAAATACTAATTATCTGGAAGTGTACGTATGTTTTGAAGGTCACTTTACGGCAATTCATTGTGGACCACGTGTTTAAGTCTGTATCCACGAGCAAACATCTACACAAAAATAAAAGTTTCTGAGAGAGCTAAATGAGAAATATAAAGGAGAGATGGAAATACAAAGAAAAATATATATAAAGAGAATAAAACAGGTAAAGATACTGATTGCAAATATGTACGTCATATATGTAAGTACCTGCGAGTTAATAAGCACGAATATAAATACGAAGTAGAGGTTATGTCAATGTATATGTGTACTTGTATACGCACATATCGATATATATATATATATATATAGATATGTCCATTTGGATGCATATAGTTAAAGTTTTGTTACAATTTCGTTCTATAATGTGTTTTACTTAAATTCTTAACCAATATGATTTGTAAGAAGTATTATTAGTATATATCTCTTATTATATAAACAAACGCAGATTCCGTTTCGTAAAAATTGTCCATCAAATCGATTACAGCAATATCCTCAAAAGTAAGGTGCGGTATTCTAAGTATAAAAGAATTACAATCAAAGAATCATCGTTGCCTACATACATACTGTTGTCGACGCAGAATGAAAATCATTTTTTAAATATTCAAATCAAAATCTAAATTAGTAAAGCTCTGAGAGGATATTTTCTCATGCACGATAATATGTACGCATCTGTGTTTATAAGATGTGGGAGATGACATTTAAAGTACGCGATTCGTAGGCATTGCCACTTTTGGCAGGCTAGCCATGTTTTTTTGAAATGCATAAAGATGCCGGTGGAAAGTAATTGATTGCGGAGACACCGGAACAATTTCGTATATGCATACATACAAATAAATACACAAATCCACACACACACACACACACACACACACACACACACGCAAACATATATACATACATTTGATTTTAATAAATCGTAAGCATATGTTGCGATCATATATGCAAATGAGATTAATACGAGATCAGTTATTCATTGAGTCGTTCACAACGCGATTTCAGTAGAAAAAAAAATCGTCGTGTATAGGAACACGCACAAGCGAACAAAAACCCCCATAAGCATATGCAAACGTACCCACATACAAACGTATGCGTTATGTTTAATAATTAATCGAATTGATTGCATATATATATATATATATATATATATATATATATATATTATAGATATATATGTGTAATTTATTAAAAAAAAAACATTAATCCGTAAAATAGAAAAATAAGACATACGAAATAAAGATGTACACATGGACTGACACACACAAAATATACGTGTTTATATTTCGTCTATTTTATAGGTTATGTTATGTTAATAAGTAGTATGGTGTGTATGTATGCATTAATTAATGCAAATAATTACGTGTGTTTATGTGTTTCACTATATATGTGTGTAGTTGTGTATGTAGGATGATATATAAACATATTTACGCTGACCAATTGCATATTTATAAATTAAAGACGATATATAATAGATAGATATGTATATATATCACGTATACCAAGTGTTCACTAGATATTAAATCTGCTTCAAGACTAGTATTTCATTTTTGTAATTCATAGACATTTCATTGCTATTAGTAATGCTTATTATTATTATTATTATTAGATACAACAAGAATGCTGATGATTATAATTACAATAGTAATAATTGAAATGCTGATAAAGCTATTTATAATAAAACTATATTTTCTTATAATCATAATCAAAACTAAATGTGTGTCAATGTCTCTTTTTACTTTGTGTTTTGCGTTCTTATGTTCTATTTGTCGTTTCCCTTTTTGTTTCGTGTGCATATTTTTACCATGTACCCAGTGTGAGGAAACAAGAAACATGCAGGCGTGTGAGTGTGTTTGCTTGACTTTCTTCATGCATATGTACGTGGAGTATGTGCCTGTGTGTATATGTGTGGGTGCTGATGAATGTGTGTGGGAGTGTTCGCCAATCCCCACACCCCCGAGAGAAAAAAAAAACTCCATAAATGAGCAAGCATTAATATCCTCCGTAGCCTTCATCCGCATTGTCCTTTTCCATGGTATCGATTATCCAGGTCCGCTGGACACAGATGGATCATTTGCGTGCAACTCACCAAAGCTTACGTACATGCATTAATCCATGTCACGCATTGTATCTGTGCGAAATTGTGTGTACCAGCGAAGTACACCGAATCCTTCTGCTGTATATGTGTGCACGCGTGCCCGTGTGTGCGTTTTCATCTGTGTGGGAAGAGGGTACAGGGGGTTGGGACCCCATTGATACCCAACATGGCCGACTGTGTAATATCTTGGACAAAGAGATTCGTCTATGCCTTTTGGTCATCGGCTAAATCCAGTGTAGTTTTTTTTTTTACTTGCTATGCGAGTTCTGACTCTCTTCGACGCCTGCAGCCACGCACGCGCACACGCATTTCCACTCCCGCACTATCGGACGAGGGAGAGTCTGAATGACCGTTAAATCGGTCCGACCAAGATCCGAGTGGCTTGTATTCCATGTCAAAGAAGAAGCGAAACTGGTAATGCATACTGGTTCCAGACAGTGTCCACTTCAAAATGTCTATGCGCCCGCTTTGGCCAGCCAGCTCCCTTGTAAGGGCTACGACTGACCACGACTAATGATTGGTCTGTATCAGAGTGAGGTGAACGTAGTAGCAAAACTATGCATAGGGTGGGGGAATTGTCCGGGAAGTCACTGATCAGTTGTCCAGCTGAATACGACCACTCTGTGTTAATTATTAGTGGTCAGCTATTGGTCAGTTGGAAAGTGTGGATAATCCCAGATTCTTAGGGTTGAGAATTATGAAGCCAGTAGATAATTCTGGCGTTGACAACAGCCCGTCAAAGTGATTGGTCAGTTCGGTACTAGGAGTCATATTTTTGCCTGGAAGAGGTGGGTTTAGAGGAGGGTATTAGTCAGCTAAAAACCAATGAATGGTCAAACTGACCGCTTAGTAAGGACTAAAATGATTAGTGAACTAGCAGCCAATGGACTGATACCGATCGAGTGACCAATGAATAAAGCGGTTGGTCACTAGTAATTTAGTTTACAGTTGTGTGTATTGGTCAACACTGGTTTTGCTTGGTACATACTAATTTTACTATTGGTTTGCTTGCTGTACAATGGTTGCTTGTAGCCATTTACTATTGGTTGTGCAGTCTCCTACTATTAGAAGCCATGACCAATAAGGCAGTAAGTGAATGACTGCTACACGCATAGATGGAATGTGGGGGAGACGAGCGTATGCTTATATAAAGAGAATAAAAGCAGAATTATTTGTATCATTCATTGGATTTTGAATACTGGTATTAATAATTTGTAGCTCTTATTTTCAAAAAATGTCTCCTCTTTATTTTTAGATTTGTCAAAAAAACGTTTTCAGAAGTTGTACTCATCTTGTATTTCGGTTAATCTGTCTGCACCGCACACTTCAAATGTGTGTTAGCTTAATTACGTAATAGCACTTTCATCGTTCTTCCACCCTTACGTCTGTAACAAAAGTTTCATATATTGATAATAGTTGAATGTGAACAGGTCTTGGTTTGGCTGTCATGCTTAAGTTCGAAATACTATTTTCGTTAATTTGTTTTCATATAAAATAACAATTCCTTCGGTCTCACAAGCTAAAGTATTAAATGCCATTTTCTGGATTGAAGACAAAAATATTTTACTGGCATGTCGTTATGTATACACTATGTGATATACCTTATATATCCATCTCTGTTTCTATTGCTCTCCCCACCCTATCTCTTTCTATACACATAGGGCATAATAACATTGGCAATATGTGCGGCATAATCACGTTGACATACCGGTTGCCGCTGGATCACCGAAGTAAAGCAACCTTGGATCTTGTCAGTACAAAATGGGTGACCATTTGGGACTTCCAGGTGCTGTATGTGCTCTCCGCTTATTTCGGCATTGTTTCCAGTCGTCCTGGATTTTTCCTTTCCACTGGACTCAAACAGTGCTGATTCAGGAGAGGTGGTTGGAGATTGCGAAATCCTTACTTCACAATTACACGCGCAACTGCCCCTACAGGGGGTATCCTTTGCTTTTGAGACTGACCGGGGGCATCGC
>NC_136490.1:67306057-67311057 GCF_053919585.1 Euprymna scolopes | reverse complement strand
GAAGTATCATCTTTATTTAATAAATGAATAAGTCTCTATACATCAGTATAGCTTTTATATTGTCATTTTTAATCTATTGATACTCTGTATGTATATATATATATATATATATATATATATATATATATATATATATATTACTCTATATAAGAAATTAGAGTTTTAATTGTTATCAGTATAGCAACAAATAAATATTATTTAAATAAATCATGATTTATCCCATTGCTACTACGAACTCCAATACTCAATATAATAATAAACGTCAAGAACCTTTGTTTTTTATTTGTAATACTACAAAGTTTTTATTTGTAATAATAGCTCTAGCAATAATGATATGTTTGAGGGACAACTAAATATGTCCCTTTTATATATATATATATATATATATATATATATATATATATATATATATATATATATCTGACTAAGACATTGAGACATTCTAAGAAACACTGACAAATTCTAACAATATTTCTAGAAAAATAATGTTTTTAAAGGTTGCCAATTTTCAGCTTTGCATATTTGTGTTTTTTTCATGACATTATTCATGGCATTTCAGAATCTCTGGATTGCGATTGAATTCTTTTATTTCGTTCCTGATGTTTTCGTTCAATTTTTGCAGGATTTTGGAGTTTGTTAACATAGATATTTTCTTTAAAATATTCCCACAATAAATGTAACCCGAAAATGTCGTCGATAAATTCTTTAAATCAAAAGAATTGATCCCTGATTTTGAGAAAACAATGTAACTATTTCCGTAAGCCTTTCAATGTAATTATGCGTCTTAATTCATTGCAGAAATATAATCTGTAAAATATCTTAAATAAAGAAAAAACGATCATTATTAGAAAAATGACAAGGATTTAAAACCCTTCAGTGACTGTTTGGACACACTGTATATACGTACCTGCATTCGTATGTGTATATAAATATAAATATGTATACATATAAACATGAAGCTTTCAAAACATTAATATCTTTTTACACTGTATACATTTTTCACGTATTATTCATATTTGTATTAACTGTGTGTGAAGCTATAAGATTGGAATAAAAGCAGAACATAAAGAAAACGTATATCACTGAAGTCTAATGAAATTTTTCTCGCATGTTCCTTTTTAAATATTTAGAACGATTAATAAAACCACATGTTTTTGAATATTATTAATCCATGAATTATATGTATTCTTACGTTAAAATACAAATCTGAAAGCATTATAATATAAATCTAAAGCATTACTCAATGTCAAGCAAGCATGAAGACCTCGTAGCCAATTAAAGGAATTAAGATCAATTCGACTTCATTATTGTCGTCTGCTACTGTGGGATCAATCCCCCTAATATCCCTTATATATGCATAGCATTATTATGCATTGGAATTTTCTAGGTAACACTGATTTGACAATATTCGAAAATCGATGAGAAACAATCATTCAAGACATAATAAACATTTGCCAATAAATCAATGTTTAAACATCTGATGCAAATATTACTGCGACAAAAGTCTTCCATCGAGTAGATGCAAATACATGGACATTAACATGTATGGGAAATGACGTCAACTCACTTTTAGCCATTATAGTCCTTAAATTATACAAAAAGATCAATTCATTAAAAATTGCTTTGTAAATAACGCCACGATTCGAAATCAATGATATTCTACTTTATAAACATACTTGGAATTGTCGCAGACGCAATAAACGTGTAATGTTTTGTAACATTATTGAAATATGAGCCTTATATATTTTGACATCTTGAAGTAAACTTACCCTATATATATTCGAGCAACAGTGCTGTCATTATGTGATTGCCAACGTTGTGAAGTGCAAACTATCTGAACTAGTAAAATAAAACCCCAGTATTTATGGTAATTCGTTGCGCGAGTTGAGTCGAAAAATAGAACTCATTAGTGTGCTTTATGAACTATGGGATATGAAAAATCTAATGATAACATTACATTCAAACACTAGGAAATTTTCAGAAAAAGTGGAAATACAACAAGCCAAGTACATCCAAGGATGGAATTATGTTGCCATATCTGGGCAGGAGCTGCTAAAAACAGCCTATCCTGCCTTGACAGAGTACAAAATAGACTTCGTGGCTTAGTGGGGGATGCCCTTTTCTCTACCCTGCAACCTCTCTCCCACAGAAGAGACGTTGTGAGCCTATCCTTGTTTTATCGTTATTTCCATGGCAGGTGCTCGTTTGAACTCCAATCTCTGGTCCCCCCCTCGCCAATCTTTCACGAAAAACACCCGTCTAGCTGAATCCACTGTGAAAAATTTCCCCCACTCTTTATCTGTGCCTAAATCAAAACGTGGATTCTATGAACAAAACTTCTTTCTTAGAACTGCACGCCTGTGGAACTCTGTTCCGTCTGCCTGCTTCCCACCGGACTACAACTTGGATGTGTTCAAGTCCAACGTTAACAAATTCCTAATGAACCGTCCTCTTAAGTAAAGACTTCATCAAATGTCCACACTAACGTAATGTACTTGCCATAACCCTTATCCCTGAGTGGCTTCCGGGCCTTGATAAGTGGTGATCACTGTGTAAAAAAAAAAAAAAAGTAAAATGTCGAAACTTAGGATTGACACATTGACGACATATTGAGAACGATCGTAGCCTGTGGAGATACTCATAAACTCAAGTGATTGATCCACTACAAATAAATTTAAAATACAACAACGGGGGCATACACAATTAGAAAGAGCGATTTGGCATTTTAATTTGACTCAAATATTGGTGAACATATTTGTATAAATAGATTAGAAATACACGATAACCTGGTTATCTCCAATAAACAAAGTATCACGGAAGCAACGCCGTATTAGATAAAAAAAAAACAAAACTGTGGAATTTTTTAGCTTATGGAAGGATGTGTTATTGTTATAGACCCATTGATCATTCAATAGTGTACGGAGTATATTTATATTTGATAAGACTTCGTTAATGCTTAAATAAGACTGTGTGGTCACTCCGATTTCTCTTTCTCCTCCTTTTCCTCCTCCTTCTATTACTCCTACTTCTACTTCTCAAAAGCAACATCATCATCATCATCAACAACATATGCAATGATTGCACACAACCAACTTTGTATAAACATTTGTAATTTGATTAAAAATAGTTCTCTAAAATAAACAACGGAATTTCTGGAGATCACAATGGGAGGATTTATAATTTAGAGAACGAGAAGGCAAATTATATCACAATTTTTTTATTAAACTTTAGGGAGGAGAGATTTACGTGAAGACATTAGAAACCACGAAGGATAGGTTCATTATACAAATGTTTATCACTCGGAACACCTAACAGTTTTCGAAAACACTCTGTATATGAAGATGGAAAGAACAGATAGGGGATTTAAGATTAAAATGATACATTACTATCGGAATTGTTTTAGATCTCTCATATAAATACTATAAATACTACTAATATGTCTAACTAAAATATTAAGATTGCTACTGATTATAATAATACTGTGAACCAGATCTACATATTAGAACTGCCTAGTGAACTAGCAAAGCACGTTCTCTTCGAAGAAAAAAAAATGACAAACTCCGTGTGAATAGATACAAAGGTGGCGATAACATGTATCTATTGTGAGGAAGATGCGGTTAAAACCGGGAAAACTTTGCAACACAAAATACAGAGAGACTGATGATCGTTGAAAAGTTTCACTAAGCAAAATAATAGGGAGTACCGTAAAACTTGACATTAAAAATGTGATATAGATATGAGAGTCGTTGAGAAGCATCTGAGAAAACGATTTATCAGGTAAGGGGACACAATAACGTATGTTACAAAAAAAAAAAAAGTTAAACATAGCAAAAAATTACTTTTGTTGGTTGGTGGGTTGGTTGGTTGTCTTTGTTTTACGGCATATCAACCCTTTTCGGGTTATTTAATGCCGAATCCAAAGATTTTGAAGAAAACATTTTTAATAGAATATATTTGTTATTTTCACGTCGGTTTCTATTTAACCCATAGTTGAAACCCTAACAGGTACTACCACTCCGGGTCAGAGTGGACCTGGGAGCAATGGTAATTAAAGGGTGGCTCCACACTCCCCAAATCCTGTAAGCTGGGGCCTCACCACTGGATATAGTTTAAGGTCATATCCAGGACCTCCATTGAGGGATTTTTACCCTCTGCAGGGGGGGCAGTCGGCGTATTCTAATGCCCCACCGACAGGGCCAACATTACTTTTGTCTATTTGAAACGAACAGTACAGGCAAAAACTAGAGGTATTAAAACCTAAACGCATGAAATACTATCTGACATAAACAACTCATACATGTATGAAGACCTGTTGTATACTTTTCAACTTGGAGGACAACACATTTGAAATAATAGATTTTATCATTTCAATAGAGCACCACAAATAAAAGAAATAGACAAATTAAAGAGCTGAAAGGAATATAAAACCTGAAAAAAAAACTAATGCTAATAATTATAAAAGCTCTAGAAATATTTCTGAAAAGCTTCAAAAGTAAAATGAAAAAATGGGGGGGGTAGCTTATACGAAATATGACCCCCGCCCCGAGAAGAGTAATAATTATATTAATAAAATCCACGAAAGCGAAAACAAATAACTGAGTGGCAGAGTTGATTTATGGCAACGCTAAGACTACGTAGACATATCCTGCATTCACGGGAGTTTAAAATTCCAGGTAAGATGTGTAAGAACAATGTTATGATACGACAACGCTTCGCCTACTTCATAGGATGCACAAAAAAAGCCAAAATAAGACGGGCATCAATTCAACTGTAAATTTCTGCTGCGAGAATGCAAAATGATCTGCAACAGTTTTCGAAAATAGTGGAGACTACAAGAATTTTGGCGTGAAATACTCTCACTCAGATCCCTGTTTTTTTGGGTTTTTTTGTGTGATCATTGGTGATTTATTGTGGTAAAGTAATTAATGAGAAAATACTACTACTACTACTACTACAACTAGTACTAGTACTACTACTACTGATAATAATAATAATAATAA
>NC_136490.1:67226057-67298557 GCF_053919585.1 Euprymna scolopes | reverse complement strand
GAGAAGGTGTAAGGAGGGGTGGATCTTAAATTCTGGGTGGGTAAGGACAAAGATGCTGCCATCTTGCAACCCAGCCACCTTTCTGTGCTGTGCCATCCCCCAACGTCACCTGTCACCCACTGCGTATAGGCTCGGCAAAGCTATTCCATCTTACCTATCCGAATTGTTAACTCACTTCCCCATAGCCTATATCATGGCTACTGCATCATTGCAGTTTTACCCACCCATTCCCCATAGCTGGCCATAGTTGCTGGTTTTAAGGACACTGGCCTTACAAAACTCTTCCACAGCCTTGCTTCAGATATCTACCGCTGCATCCTTACCCACGCGATATTGCCACCCTACCCGGCCGCAATGCATTGAAGACAGCCACCATTGCTCTTCCCATACTTTCTCTCTCTTTTCTTACATATTCTCTCTCTATCAATCCTGAAACGTGTTTTTTTCCCTGGCTGACACCACCGCCACCATTACCGTTATCTTTTTGGTCATATCTAGTTCTTCATCATTCCTGTCTTACCTTTTTTTCTCCTTTTTACAAAGGAAGAATCGCAAGAACATCTTATTTCCTCCTCTATTGTATTTAACAGAAACTCTTTACAAAGGAGAACAAAAAAGTGAAAGTCAATCATGTCCACCCTAATATAAACCCAGAATCATTACGCTGGAAAATCATTGCTGATTCTTCCATTCACAGGTACCCGAAACTGAGTTTGTGTTACTACGCAGCATCAACCCCTTTTACTGGTAGTTTTATATCAGAAACAATAGAAACCAATGTAAGCAATTCATTTTATACAATTGTGAGCTAAAAATGAAATAAGAAAATAACACCGACTATGCTAGCTTTGGTACTAGCTAAATATACCTTCTACAGAAGAATTTTTTAATATGTTTAATATGATAGTGGATACTGATTTTTTGTCTAAAAGATAGCGTTTTTTTATGTTGTTATGAGTACCACCAGAGCCTATCAAGTATATATATATATATATATATATATATATATATATATATATATATATATATATATAAATCAATCTTAATGTCTTTAATATCTACGTTTACCCATAACGTTTACAGTCTCTCGCGACTCTTAAGAAAGTTTCAAATTGTGTCCCAGTCATCGTACTTGTTAATAATAAATATTTCATTATTATATTCTCTGACGATGCCTCCGTACAGTCTCAAAAGACACAGCATACTCCCTGTAGGAGCATCTGCCGTGTAATTATGTGGCAAAGGTTGCGCAATCTCAAACCACGCCTCTTCTGATTCGGCACTGCTTGAGTCCAGTGGCAAGGAAAGTCCAGGATGACTAGAAACAATGCCGAGATAAGCGGAGAGCATATACAGCAGCTAGAAGTTTCAAATTGTCACCCATTTGGTATTAGCCATGCTCATCGTTGCTTAACTTCGGTGATCTGACAGGAACCGGTGTGTCAAACGTGATAATGATGTATATAATCTCTAGAGCAGACAAATAAAACCACCTTCTCAAAACAAGGAAACGTTCCAAAAGACCAATAAACGTCTGTTGATCGCTAAAAACCGCATTACAAAAGTATTAATAACTCTGACACATAATTATTTGTTATTTTATTTCTTGAATGCTTAGTATGTTTCCAATGCTCAATTTTTAAGTGTATTTTTTATCAAAAGAAACCATTATGCATCTTTTTTTTTTAATTTTCTTCCTTTGAAGATTATAATGCTGGGTATGGGGCAGCCAAACCAGCTGCCAACATTGCCCCGCTTTTTATTGAAACCAACCGAGAGGTCTTTTAAGTATCCTCGCTGTGCCATTAAGTGCAATTGTCTAAATCTCTTTTGCACTTTGCCCACCAGGAATATTAGTTAGGTAGGACTTCAGTTTCTTCTTCATAAGCTCTGTGGCACCTATGATAACTGGTATGATTGATATCTCCTTAAGATTCCAGTTTCTTTTCATATCATACATGAGACCTTGGTATTTGGTCTGTTTCTCTCTTTCAGCTTTGTTCAGACCGCCATCTTTAGTGACACTCACTTCAATCAAGGTTGCAACTGTTGATGGTCTATAAAATATTTCTCAAGATAGAGAAACGATATTTAGTCGAATACAGCGTTCAATCACTTGAATCTAGATTCCCCGTATCAAGAAATACATATTATTTCTGTTTAATTGAGGAACAATTATTTTCTGTTTTGCATACTAATTATTTTAAGATTAACTTCTTCCAAAAACGAGATGTTTATTGAAAACATACACAGGGGCTCCTTCAGACTTTGGATACCCACGAAGGAGTGTCTGCGCGTGGTTTTTCTGTGGCAGGAGGTGCGCAATCTCTCACCACACCTCTCCTGAGTCGACATTGTTAAATACCAGTGGCAAGTGAAGTGTATGTACAGGACGACTGGAAACAAATGCAGAGATAAGAGGAGAGCACATACAGCGCCATAAATTCCCAAATGGTCACACATTTGGTACTAACCAGGCTTAACGTTACTTAATGTCGGTGATCTGACGAGAACCGGTGGGTCAATGCGGTAATGTAATATGAAACATATAGTATACAGACTAGTGTAAAACAGTTTTTTAATAGAACAACAGTTAGGATTGCATCATTTGCATTCCATGCATCAAATTTGTAAAAATGTGGTTACTTAGATAACATAAATGACCTTATTGCGAAAGATGTAGAGAAAAAAATGTTGAACTTTTTTTCCGACAGCCTCATTTCTGTCGCCTTTCTTATTTTACCTTCTAATTCTTACATTTTGTAAGCGATGCTTTTGACAAAAGGGAAAAGAAAGGCTATTCTTTGAGTCAGCATATATATTTCTCACACTTATTCTTGTCTAGTTTATAACCTTACGGTGATATTGTAGTTGCTTACATCGAGAGGTCCCATGCCTTGTCTGCATCAAGGTCCCTAAAAGTAGGCCATTTGAACTTTCTGTGAACTGTACGTTTATAAGTAATCTTGGTATTCAAAATTTAAATAAGTTCTAAGTGAGACCATGTGCTGTATTCAAAAATAATAAAAACCATTGATTAAACGCTGGAACGTTAAACTGTACATATAAACACAAAAAAGAGCCGAAAACATGCCTCTTTGGCGGTGGTTATTTTATTTGTGTGAGTCTCGTTCAGAACTATCGCCATATTACTCGTTCAGATGTGTCTTCCACAAGGCACACAGTCTAATGAAATACGGAATCAACCGGTGTCTAAAATTCAATCATTCTGGGTTGCATACGTATTAAGTTATCGAGTAAAAAGTTGGCATCATATTTATAGTATTTATTAAGCTTTTAAACATGAAACTGTGAACCTCACTTTGACATTTTCAGACAGACTAATATAAAAAATATTAAATCATTAACTCAGCCAATCCCTCTTAGACAATTTTATACCCGCTCCTGACCATAAACATGCCTTTCAAGTTGATGAAAGTGTGACAATGTGTAACGCTTTTTTTATTTGAAATGTATAAAAAACAGCAATTGAATTGGAAACCAAAAAGTCATCTCTTTTTTTTCTTTGTTCTTTTATATTTTAAGCTTTACGCGAAGTAGATAAGAAATAACAATAATAATTAAAATCCAAGCGATTTATAAAAACAATAAACACACTCACACATACACACACACGCACACACACATATATATATATATATATATATATATATATATATATATATATATATATATATATATATTATATTTTTAATGTGGTGATATTTAGTTATTTTAACTAACAGCGCAGCCCACGACAAAAATGGAGAGCTACAATTATAATTCCTAGACTAGTTCTCTTTCAAAATTATTTACATATATTTAATTTAAACTTGTTACCTTAACACGGCCATATATGGAAAAAAGTAACAACATTTTTACTTTTAGACTAACGTTTACTCCCGCGGATCCATATGTCACAGTGTTTCTTCTGTTCATATTAGGATTGTGTGTACTTTCTGGTGTATTACTTCATATTCACGTTCTTATTATCAGCTATATACTGCATCTTCAATTTATATACACGTCCAGTCTCTCAAGTATATTTTTTTTCATTCTGGTCTTGTTATTTCTGCATGGATTTAATTCTTTTAAATAAAGTTTGAAATACATTTTATAATTCATGTATGAGGACGATTATGTTAGATTATTCTATTATAAGAACGAACACCAATTCATTAAAAATAATTGTAACGTACTGTAATTCTTAATAAATCCATCTGATATTTTAAATAGTTTTAAAAGGATCGTTAACATATTGTGATCCGATATAGATTTTCTTATGAAGAAAATCTATATCTTTAAGAATCTATTAACCGTATTCTTAAGTAAAATGTACGATAAAGAACGAAGTAAATGAATGAAAAAAGTGCATTACAGTGACTTGTAAGGTTTTCGTTATTTATCTTCATGAATTAAAGCATTATTATTGTGACATATGCGCTACAATATATTCCTGTGTGTGGGTGTGTGTGCATGTTTGTGCGTGCGTTTTTATCCATGCAGTAATATAAAAACAATTTTATATGTAATTTAGATTCTTATAGGATTTATTATTATTATTATTATTATTATTATTATTATTATTATTATTATTATTATTATTATTAAATTTTTCCCCGAAACAAGGCACAGTGCTACTTTGAAGTAGGGGCTACTATCGGAAACATACTTTTTGAAGGAGTGGGATTTAGCTGCTTGTCAGGTTTGTCGGGAATATCTACGTACAGACAAAGGGATGCAGCATTTCGTCGATGGGACAGAGTCTGAAGCTTAGATGACAGTTCAGGACTTATGAGGTTGGCGACTCTCTTTTGAACGCTGTCTAGGAGTGAGGGATTAGTAGCAGATGCACCAGCCCAAATGTGAGAACGATTGTGGGCCTTCTAGAGGTACACGATACTTTCAAAGGGTAAGTAGCTTCTAGCACGATAGAGAGATCCCACCTTCTTGAGAGCAGCCTTGGCTATGCTCTCAATATATCTGTTCCAATTCATGTTCCCTGTGAACATTTGGCCGAGGAGTTTAAAGGAAGTAATTTAAGGTAATGTGTGTTGGCCATTGCTTTTGGTGGTAGAGTAGGTTTCTTGTAATTATTCAAGGACACAGGTTTCGTCTTGGCAGCAGTGAATGTGGCCACCCATTTATGTCCTCATTCGACTATGGATTGGAGGTCTTCCTCTAGTGTTTCTGCCATTTCCTTAGATATGTGTTTATTAGTTTCTCTCGTGCTTGTTAGAGAGCGTAGTGTCATCAGCAAATATACCCATCTCAGATACAATTTTATCAGGGAGGTTATTTATGAATATCAAGAATAGTAAAGGTCCCAGGATAAACCCTTGAGGCACTTCCGTATTTATATCATACTGTTTAGATGTACAAGCGTCGAAGACAACCTGGATTCTTCTCTTACTTAGGAAGATTTTAATTACGTTATGTATTCTTCCAGTGATACCATATAATCTGATTTTTCTTAGAAGATCATCGTCTCATCCCCTATCAAAAGGCTTAGATATATCGAGGGCTACCGATCTACCCTCCCTTGTTTTGTCCAGTGAACAGTATATACGTTCAGAGATTACAGTTAGGATATCCGCTGTGGAACGGGTTTGCCTAAATCCATATTGATGGTCGATCAGACTTTTAGCAGCTGCAAATTGATGGACTACAAGCAAAAACAACGCATAATTACAAAATAAACAGACATTTTTTTTGTTTGAAATTTATATTGAAATTCATAAATATATTTTGGAGCAAAACTTCATCTTCGGTATGTCTTTCTTATTTTTGCCACGTTTTAGTTAGAGGAGAGAATCAGTTGGTAGAAGTGTGTTTCTTGTTTTTACGATAGTTTTTTTAAACGCATTGCAAAAACAAAACAAAAAAATCTATCTATCTATTTATCTATCTTTCTTTCTCTCTCTCTCTCTCTCTCTCTCTCTCTCTCTCTTTATATATATGTATGTGTGTATATATATATATATATATATATTAGAGCAAATAGTTAATAAAACATGTTTAAAACACTTTGAAAAAGAGTTAAAAACATATTTAATCTGAAAAGGACTCACTTAATAAGTGGGTAGATTAACGGCTATCCACTTATTAAGTGTTTCCTTTTCAGATAAAATATGTTTTATCTCTTTTTCAAAGTGTTTTTAACATGTGTTATTAACTATTTGCTCTTATTATAAGCTCTATCTCCTATTTGGTTTTATCGAGCTTTCACATTTGGTTGAGAGTACTTTATAAATATTAATTCTGTAATAGTTATAATATATTTTAGTTTTACCATCTTGGATCATTTTGGTAAATTTACTCGTAATTTTTATTATATACACACACACATATATATATATATATATATATATATATATATATATATATATATATATATATATATATATATATATATATGGGGGGGGTTTGCGATACATTTTGAATGAATTCAATTATTTATAAAAGTGCATTTTTACCGAAATGCGAATTTGGAATAAATTTTTCCTTTAACCAAATTTGGTACATCCATATGAGGATCGGCTTATACATTGTTTTATATATTTTTTTTTAATATAATTATACATTGACCCGTGTTTTGTCGTCTACGACTCTCAGAGTGGCTGAATCTAGGTGAAATGGAAATCGGGACCCAACGATAAAGAGCCTAAACTTTTACCGCTCGTCCATCCCGCACGACTGTTTGGATATATTGTGATTTACTTATATGTTATTATTATTTATTTATTTTTATTTATTTATTTTTGCCTTTGCGAGACGTTTTGAATGACAGCAATTATTTACAAAAGTGCATTTTTACCTAAATGCAAGTTTGGAATAAGCCTCCTTTAACGGGTTTGGTACCCCCATATGGGGAGCGGCATATATATTGTTGTTTTGGGGGAGGGGTAAACATGATTATTCACTGACACGTATTTCCTCGTCTACGACTCATCAGTGGATAATTTTTTTTTCAATTAATATAAGATGTATATATATATATATATATGTATATATATATATATATATATATATATATATATATATATATATATAGTGATTTAAAGCTTATTAGGGTTTTTGAAGCATGACAAACGATGTTATTTTTGTATTTAATATTTTTATTGTTATGTTTTATATTTCAAGCGGACCTCCCCTCTTGGTCACAAAAAAAGTATCGAAAAGAAAAAGAAAACCGTTTAAAGAACGGGAGATGAGTAGCGTGGACAGCGTTAATTCCTAGCAATCATGTTTGAAAAAGTTCACGTGAATCATTTTAGCCGTTTGTGGAAGAAGATTATGTTTTTTAGTATTTTTTTAATGTTCCAATGTAAAAGCGTTTAATTCAAACAGAAAAAAATGAGACGCAATTGATTTTAATATGTATAATGTAATAGAAATGAAATTGTTAAACGGTAAAAATAATGTAATTATTAGTTCTGAATAATAATAATAATAAAACTACTGAAGAGGGCAGATTTGGAGACAATGTCGGCTTTTTTAATGGTGAGTAAGAGATAAAACTAATAATAATAATAATAATAATAATAATAATAATAATAATAAAACTACTGAAGAGGGCAGAGTTAGAAACAATGTCGGCTTTTTTAATGGTGAGTAAATTCCGTCTCTCCCTCAATAAAGATAGGAAGAACATAGATAAATACATAAATAAATGAATAATAATAATAATAATAATAATAATAATAATAATAATGATAATAATAATAATAATAATAATAATAATAATGATAATAAAATCAATAAAATTAATATTACTTAATAATTAAATGAGAATACAAATAGTCTCGCTCCTGAAATATAAAAATAACAATTAAAATGTTGATTACAAAAAATAACATCGTTTTTCATGCTTCAGAAAACCCTCATGACCTTTAAATCACTATATATATATATATATATATATATATATATATATATATATATATATATATATATATCTTACATTAATTGAAAAAAAATTATCTTCAAAGTCGCAATCACTTTTTTCCTTTTAGCAAGAGCTGTTTACCATTAAGCTCTCATTATAGTGTATCTTGACTTTAACATGCATTTTTCATATAAGTGTAATTTTTTAGGATTCTGCTTCATCACGAGCACTTTTACCAAAAAAGAGCCTGTTTCAAACTTCCAAAGTTAAGAGACAACAATTCCGAACAGCAATGCTGATGATCAACGTAATTTAGTTTTAAATTTTAGTTTATAGGTAACAAGTCGTGCATTCATTGGCGTTACTATAATATTCCAATACGTTTTTGTACGTTTTTATTTCATTTTTTTTGAGTTGTGATATTCCACCAATAAAATGCTTGAAATATTAAATCTTTTAACTTCTTATTCTTATTATAATGGTCAGACTTCTTGGGCGGATGGAATATCGCGTTTGTGTCTCATACAATAAAGAACATTATTGCTTTCATTTTCTGTACATAATTAATTAATAAGAAATTGGACCTTGGGTTTACTTTAGATAGTTTCCTAATTGTAGCTATCCTTATTTTTTCCTTAATCCTCACTTTTCACGTACGATTTTTCTGACAATGGGGAGTGTGTTTTTCTGGGTTGGAATCTACCCATAACACATTGATCTTCTGTTATTCTGAAATGTTTTTTAGCGCTTACATTAAGTGGGTTCATGGTTGTCTGAAGTTGGTTTTTGTTTTTGTTTTTTTTTGTAAGGAAAAAAATTAGCTGTAATTTGTTCTTTACCATTTTGTTCAGGCGTTTACGTAGATCCGGCTGCAATATTTTCCTAACTCGAATGTATTTTATATTCTTTTTGGTCTACTTTTCTGCATTGAAGTGATTCGTCGTTTCATTCGTCAATATTTTTTTCGAGTCTTGCATTTTATATGTTCAGATAGCATTGTTTTACTTTTTGTCAATTATTAAATTGTGCGCTGGTTTTGGTAATAATCGGGCTTTTTGAATGTATGGTATACTAGCCTGGGTGCCCGGCGTTGTCTGGGGTTTGGAGGTGTGTATTGGGCAAAAAAGGGGTAGTAGGCAGACCCGAACCCTTCCGCGAAAGAGGAAAAGAACGAGAAAAAATGTGACTTTTTTGCCGTTGCATCCATTGCCAAATCGGAAGGGGTGAATGTTTAAATTACGGCTAATTAAGCGAAAAGAGGGGATGACTTTCGAAAATATCGGCGAAACAAGCGACCCCTCCTTGTAGATAAGTGCCCAGTTAAGGATTAAGCAATTAATGTTTTCAGCCAATTTTTCGATATTTGTCGTTCGAAAGATTGCGCTTCAAAACGATAGGAAACCCATGAAAATGTGTAGCCTATGTCCAAAGTGTTCGGCATACATACATACATACATACATGCATACATTTAAACAGACAGGTGCGATTTCTTTAATAGATGATGTGTTATTATTTCTGCTTTTTTGCAAACTGTGTTATTTTTTAGACATTATTTTCCGATTTACATTTAAGTTTTACGGTATAATTAAATGTAGCTACAGAATATTTAACAAAACTCGATCTCATCTTAAAAATGAATTTCTAAATAATAACCGTATTATTTCAGTACGGATCGTAAACTTCAGAAGTACCGTATTCTCTAGTCGCTTTACAGCTTCATCCATGCAGTCGCCAAGACATACCATTAATTCCCCCATCGTTTATATTGGTCACGTGTTGTCCACCGCCTGTTGGTTTTTCCATACGTTATAATTTCGCCATATATATTTTGCATTTCAATTATCATTTGTTGGTGGATGATAATGTATTTTTCGTAGTCAATACATGCTATGGGTATTTTAGCGAAACAGTACTGTATGTGGATGAATATAATGATCGCCATCTTGATTTGAGCATATTGAGAAGTGATACACGAATTACCATTAGCGTATAAAGTGATGCTCTTTGTGTAAACAAATCGAGCATAGGTATTTCGGACGACATCAAAACATCGTTAAACTCACGACTCACTCAGCAGTCGCCGATAGCATAATGGTTAGAATACCTGACTGTCGTACGGACGATCGGTTTTCAATCCTGGTTTGAGGCAGTTGCCTGTCTGGCCGCACTGATGAGCTGTGAAACAGCGAAACAGTACTGCATGTGGATGACTATATATATATATGTGTGTATGTGTCTTTGTGTGTGTTGCATTTTTACCCCCTTACTATCTTTTAGTCCATGTAGAGCAGCCCATTTGTCTGTTTTTTTTTTGCTTTCCAACACCTTTTATTTTTCACTTTATGCACTATAACTATGCAATTCCTATAGCTATGTACCTAGAAAACGGAGTGATTAAATCTTACATGGTATGAGACAAGAGGTAAAAAGTGGCAAACTTTGTAGAAGCTAATGTCCCCGATGATGTTGGAAAAAAAAACATAACGGAAAAAACAAGGTCGTCTGTATGACATAAGAAGAAACTGGAATCTTAGGAAGATCTTCATCATTTCAATAATTACATGAGTAACTGGATCCATGAAAAAGAGTTTCCAATACTTGCAGATATACGCTGTGAAACAAATGCAAGGAAATTAACACAATTGCTTTCGGTTGGAATATCTGATTAATATATATAATGATGTTTTCATTTATTCTTAGCTTAAACAAACTTATAACAAAATAAAAAAAGGAAAAAGCAGCGAATATTCCAATAAATTTGGAATATAGACTTTTGTCATTTATTTGTTATATGTTTTGTAATTACATTAAGATTCATAAATTATAGGATCGGTATAAATAGTAAGTTAACTACATATGAAACAATATTACCATAGTAATATATATATATATATATATATATATATATATATATACATGTATATATATATGTATACATATATATGTATATATATATATATGATGTTTTCATATATTTTTATTTATCACTTTGCTTCTCCCTCGTCCCCTCTTTTAATGCGTTTTAAACATCGAATTGACATAAGAGAGAGAGAGAGAGAGGGGGAGAAAGAGAGAGAGAAAGAGAGGAAAATAGTTCCGATGTATTTTTGATTTCCATTTGATGTGCCCTTATTTCTCTCTCTCTCTCTCTCTCTCTCTCTCTCTCTCTCTCTCTCTCTCTCTCTCTTATATATATATATATATATATAATTTTATTCATTCAATGAATTTAAAAATTTATGACGTGAAATATTTAAAGTTCAAAACAAAAATATGTTTATTATTCTATGTAAGATAATGAATACATTTGAAATATCATAACTCCTTATCCTATAGGATTTCGATGTGAACCAGCTCTTCAGAGGAGACAATATTAGCAAATAATTATAATGATTTACACCTTATTTGCTAAAGTCAGTGAGACATGGAAAATCACAATTAAAAGTTGCTTAAGTATTTACATTTCATAGAGTAAGGGAAGTTAATGAAAAGCATATAAAAAATTCACATCCAAATTGAATGATAAGATCCGAAGTGAATGTCTTTGATAGCAGTATGGTAAACTGATCCAAACTGAATATTGAGTAATCCACATCACAAGGTAATGGTCCGAAGTAGGCATTTTCCTGGGCCAATTTTCTTTGTTTGTATAATGCGTCCGATATTTTTTTGTGTATATGCCCGGTGGATCTGTTTATTAATAAACATATAAATATAAATATATATTCCTGCAAGTAATATTTTGTAAAACTTATAATCACAGGTTTCCATACAAGTTGATTGTTAGATAATTTTATTCTGAACTATATATATATATATATATATATATATATATATATGTGTGTGTGTGTGTGTGTGTGTGTGTGTGTGTGTGTGTGTGTGTACAAATGTATTCAAAAAATCATACTTCGTAATTTTATTCTGCTTCAATAAAATAGAAAACATTGGCAATAGCATTGTTGTGATGACTGAACGTATGCATTCATCATCTACAAGTTTCGTTATTCATGTTGGAGATATTAACGGCGAGAGACGCTACGAACGTAAAAGTTTCAATGATCGTACGTCAGAAACATATGTGATTGAATTCCGAAATAACTGAGAATACTAGGTACGAACATAAAATTCTGGGACACAATAGGTGGCTCATTTAATAGTACTACTCTTCAAATTTTTAGTTACAAGAATAGAAAGATTTACGTCTACACTGTCCCTTATATTTGTATATATATATATATATATATATATATATATATATAATTGCAACGTCTTGTCAGACGAGTGCCACTCCCTCAGACATTTAAAATCCATGAGCCCAAATGCCTGAGGGAGTATCTATACAAAGATGATGTTACAAAGTCTTAGCTTTGTAGGACAGCTAAGTCTCTCTCTCGGTTCAAAATGTTGAGATCCAGCAACAAGCAAGAGCAAGATAACAAGCAACAAATTAAACTGCAGACCAGCTTAATGCGGGTACTGATCTCCCGCTTTATGTTTTTTTTTTTAAATCAGAGATTTGCTTCTCCTAGAAAGGTTGCCTTCACACCCCCAATACACATATACACACACAAATATATACGGTGCTAGTTGGCCGTTGACCCATCAAAAGAGTTCATTCGCCCTTTGGAAGGTCTTGTTTTTAATCCTTCAGGGAGACTAGCCGCCCTCCTCACCAAACAAGTCTGGTGGGGGAACCAGTTTAGTCGCCGGTGACCAGACCATGAGGCAGGTAGTACTGCGTTACATGGTACCAGTAGCATATGACATGTCCTGACATTATATATATATATATATATATATATATATATATATATATATATATATATATAAATTTACCAACTTTATTCTACATAACTGGAATCTACATACTTTACCATTTTTTTTACATGAAGAAACAATACTATTTTTTTTATTACTTCTTTCAAATTAGTACCAGGAGCAGATTCTTATGTAAATGTTCTCTATGACTTCTTGCCGCATATTTACTAATATTGTCTCAATCTCGTTTGCAATGAGTTCTTTCAGAGCCGGAACAGTTCTAGGTGGGTCACTTTCGAACACTTTCGTTTTAAGATAACCTTCTAAAAATGGTCACAAACACTCAAATCGGATGGACGAATGGGGCGAGGGATATTTGCGTTACGTGAAACGACACGGCTTTGAAATAAAGCATTAAGCATCGATGAAAATTCTTGCCGTGTGACTTGTGTCTCCATCTTATTGGAAATGTGTTTGCTCCTCCACTGCAAAATGGGAAAGTGGAGGAGTGAAACAATTATTTATCATCGGAACATAGCGCTGAGTATTTACAGTGGGTGCATTGCCAGACTCATCGCCACGAAAAATGCACCGATAAAGCCTGTTAATTTCTGAGCATGAAGGGGATTCTCATGAAGTAAACAACTCTTCTTTGATTACATAACTTCTTGGGTGAATCCAAGGTTGTTCAATTGATGCCGTCTGAAGGTAGGTTTACACACTCTCTCACAATGCTAACCCCATTTCTTTTTTATTTAAAAAAAAAATGGAAAAGAATGCAGATTCCATTTATGTATAATAATGTTGTTAAAATATATTTTTCAATAACTAATATTAACATTTAAAATCTTCCCTATTCATTGGCGGAATCTATATTACTGTGACTTGTAAGTTTATGTATATATATATATATATACATATATATATATATATATATATATATATACTTATATATATATATATATACATTACATATATACATATTACATATATATATATATATATATATATATATATATATATATATATATATATATACATTACAGTGATTTGTAAGTTTTTTGTGTGTGCGTGTGTGGGCATATATATATATATATATATATATATATATATATATATATATATATATATATATATATATATATATATATATATATATAAGTCTCGGCAGTAGAGTGAAAAGCATATCTTATTTTTCTTTTATTAATATTATTGAAATTTGTCCTTTTTCACCTTATACACATTTTTGTGAATTATTCCATGGATTTCTACCTTTGGATTATTTTGGATCATCTTCCAATTACGGGATTTCCTTGGATTTTACTTGTGCTAATGGAAATTCAATTAACTTTCTGGAAGTTATATATTTGGATTTTACCGTCACTGGAGTATTTATCTTACACCAGACTATCCATTCACGTGTAATCACCTTCTCCTCACCATATTCCCTCTGCTTCACTTTTTTGTTATCAAGTAAGACTTACTTGTTGTTTCATCAAATACTTTTGCATGCAAAATCCGATCGCGCATTTTGCTAATTCCCTCCCTCTGATGAGAAAGAAAGTATTTCTTCGAAACTCCGTGGATTAAGGACTATCCACTTATCTAGTGTTTCCTTTTCAGATTAAATGTTTTTAACTCATTTCAAAGTGTTTTTTTAAACATGTTTTATTAACTGTTTGCTCCTATATATATATATATATATATATATATATATATATATATAATTATATATATATATATATATATATATATAAACGGTGTCAATTAAAATGCATACGCACTTTATATGATCATAAAACAAACATTTATAAAGAAAAGTTTCATACATCAAAATACTTGTGAAGGTGAACAAATATAGACAGCGGCTAATTATCGGAAATGTTCATTATGGTTCATTACATCTGACAGGGTTCGCTGATTGAATCGAAAACGTTCCTAATCAGTTCAATGGGCACACTATCTTTCAATGGATACTTTAAAGTGGTATGAACCTTGTGTTTAAAATGGTCCTTACCCACTGAATCCAATTTGAGGGGCAAATACAGTGAGGACAGTACTCGATACTTCCTCTTCGTCTTACAAATCTGTTTTGTAGGTCAATCAAGATAGATTGTTACGTCATGATAGTGGGGAGGAGCTCAATTTTTCTTAGATGTAAATCCATTTATTTTTCGGTGTTTATTAGAAAAAATGCACCATGAAAAACAGTGTAATTTAGTATTTTTATCCATACAAATAATAATGGTTACAAGTATACACGCATAATTCTGATTCGATCTTTATAGAGAAGAAGCGTTTCAAGGTGGATTTTATAAATGATAAAAACAGATTCTGAAACATCGTACATTTATACAATTTTGTTTCTTGTTTTGAATAAGGAAATTAAACGAAAAATCACCAAAAAAAATAGCTAATGGATAGAAAATTATAAAAGGAAGTTTACTTTACAACTTTTAGTTTCCTGCCACACTTCCACGAACTAACCAACACGATTGTTTTTGTTTCCCCCACCCCGCCCTCGACACAAATGAATTATCGTATCATCATTGTTATCTTTTTTGCTTATACACGGAAATAAAAAATGTTTTAAACAATTGCCTACCAAGTAGGGCGTCGCCAAGTACGAAAGGGCGAATGCGGTATAATGGTGAAAGAAGATTCTAGCTAAGAGAAACTTTTGTTTAGTTCTAGAGTAACAAGGATGACCAACGACCCCCATCTGCCCCCTTTTGAGTTGGCCTTGTGCCTAATTTTTTGTTTTGTTCATGTTCTTTTTTTTTTTTGCCTGAATAAAAGATTTAATATCTCAAAGTGTAGAATCTGTTCTGCAGATGCTGCACTTAAGATAATTTGTACCAGTCAATGGAGGGGAAACGCTCTATACTGGGGCAGTTATTATTTTTGGTAACCAGAGTACCACCATTTTGCCTACTTTTAGGGGAGCTGGTTTTTACCCCACATTAAAAACGGCCTTGTGCCTAATTTGCTTTGGTGGGGAAGCAAATAAATACAAAAATTCATTTTCAAATAACGGATGAAAATTTTCTATAAAACAATTACTATTTAGAATCAGGTTTCATGATGAAAATTCTGATTAGGGAACGGTGGTGCCGCAGTATCATGAATGCACATATGTAGCGAATAATTTTTTTTTTTTCATGAATAAAAATACTATAAATGAAGAAAAGAAACTGAATTAAAAAACATATTAATAATGACAGAAATAAATAACGTATTTTATATTTAATTACATATAAACGTGGATACATGTATACATATATATGTATGTATGTGTGTATGCATTTGCGTGTGTATTTTTGTGTATATACGTATGCCGTATGTGTGTACACTGGGCGTTGCAATGTTTGAATCATGTATTCCGTATTCATAACACATTCAGCATAATTCCCTAAACATCACAAATATTAGATATATGAATAAATTCATCTTGAAAAACCCTTGAATTTCAAATGTAAACTATAGATATGCATGCAAAAACTTATCTCGTTTTCAAAATAATTGCTCCCATTTATGCCTTTGTAGTCATTTGCAAGCCTAAGCACACACTCACATATACGTATATGTGTGCATGTGTATATACATGAAGTTGCAGTGAAGTAGAAGATAAAGGGAGTCAATTATTTTCAAAATGAATGGATGCTTACGTGTATATCTACGAATAACATTATATATATATATATATATATATATATATATATAAAGAAACGTACATTTACACATACATTTATATATATATATATATATATATATATATATGTATATATATATATATATATGCATACATACAAACACACTCACGCGCCCCTACATATATATATATATATATATATATATATATATATATATATATATATATGTATATATATATATATATATATATATATATATATGTATATATGTGTGTGTGTGTGTGTCTGAGTGGGTGTGTAGGTGTATATATATATATATATATATATATATATATATATATATATATATATATATATATATATATATATATATGCTCGCATGCGCAGATAATGATGTAAATAGATCACTCTGGTCGGAGGTTTCGGCATTCAATATAAAAGTTTTACTTCAATGATATTTCTCGCTGTTAAATTTGGCTCTGTGGATTTGTTTCATGCTAATGGAGTCAGAGATGGCTTCATACCCGGGTTCGAGTCTCCCGACCGGCGGTAATCGTGATCTACTTCTTTTTTTTTTTTTACAAAGGAGTCATCACTTAACAAGGCCCGGAGAACACTTAGAATAAGGGTTAATTACCGTACAGTGGTCAATGGGGCAATGCTGTAATAATTGTTAGCAGTGGAAATTTGGTAAATTTGATTACTTAAGGGGAGCGGCTCATCAAGACCTTGTTTACGTTGGACTTGCAGAGGACCATATTATAGTCGGCTGGAAAACGGGCAAATGGAAGGAAGTTCTATAGGTGTGGAGTTTTAAGAAAGAAAGTTTGTTCATGGAATCTTCGATTAGGTTTCGGCACAGATAAAGAGTGTGCGAAATGTAATAGTGTTTTCAGTTTGACGAGTGTTGCTCGTGAAAGGGGGGACCATAGATTGGAGCGCAGATGAGTACTTTCCATGAAAATAACGGTAAAACAAGGGCATGCTCGCAACATCTCTTGTGTGTCCGTAAGTAAATTATATGTTAAGTTTTAAAAAGTAACCGAGATATATTAGAACATTGAAAACTAAATTATTTTCATTTAAACTATTCATATAGAAATATATATATATATATATACATATATATATATATATATATATATATATATATATATATATATATATATATATATATATATATATATATATATATATATATGACCGTGCATATTTCAGGCTTCATTTGTAGTTCAGTTGCTTTAGAAAAGGAAATTACAGAAATAACAGGAAAACAATTAAACAAATGCTGTATGCTGAGAGAGAAATCAAAAATGAGAATCTAAAAAGGGAAAAACGAAGGCTACGAATAGAAGATGAGGAAAGGGGATATGTTATGATTATTATAATCCCCAAAGAAATTTCAGTATCTGGTGGCGTTCTCAGATTTTTATTATGCTCCACCTATTTGCCTAGCTTTATCGCAACAGGCGCTTACCATTGATATTTCGCTGGCAGAGCATTGGTCTTCACTCAAAGTCGCCCCTCCTCTTTGCAATTTTTTAGTGAAAGTCTCCCTAGTGCCCGCAATCCACTGTCGTTCAATCTTTGTTCATTTTTTTAAACTATTGCTTGTTATATCAACCGAAATGAATGCATTTTATTTTAATTTATATACTTACCAACAACTCAAAATAGTAAAATAAGCTTTAATATGATATTTTTATTCTTGCATATTTTGTATTTATTCTAATACAACCAATGCCATATTGATTAATATATGTTACCAAACATATATTAGCAATTTCAAAAGTTACAAAAATATATTATTTGGATGGTATTAATTAATCTTGACACCAACAAATATAAAACGTTGAAAATGCGTTGTCTAAGCTATAAATGTATATCTGTGCATGCGTATCAAAGTACATTATGCCCACTTACGCTGGTCAATTTTCAATGTTACTGACTTAAAAAAGATCTCACTTGTCTCACAGATTGAAATTCTCTACATATCAAGTTTCAAGTTTCACGATTGAAAACACAATTGAGAAAGGAGTTTTTAACGGACGCTTTCTCACACAGGGAGACCGAGAGACAAAGTCATTTTATATAATGAGATATTTTATTTTTATTTTTATTCATTAATTTACTCTTTTTCATCATCATCATCATCATCATCATCATCATCATCATCATCATCATCATCATCAATGTTATTATTATTAATGTTATTATTAATGTTATTATTATCATTATTATTGTTATTATTATTGTTATTATCATCATCATCATCATCATTATTATTATTAATGTTAATATTATTAATGTTATTATTATTGTTATTGTTATTGTCATCATCATCATCATCATCATCATCATCATCATCATCATCATCATCATCTATAAATTAATACGATATCGTGTGTGACCTTTTTTGTATCACGCTTACATCCGAGTCGTTTAATTGTTATGTTCTTCTATTTTTTGCCATTAATGATTTTACCAAGAATTCTTCATAAGTTTTGGTTTCAGGTTCGACTATCGCTGATGGAATTTAAATCATCTATTTTTTTTTTATAAATATTTTTATCAAGAATTCTGCATATGTTTTAGTTTCGGTCTCGATTATGGGCCATGGAACTCAAGTTATATATATATATATATATATATATATATATATATATATATATATATATATATATATTTATGTATATATATGTATGTATATATATATATATATATATATATATATATATATAAGTTTTTATTTCTGTTTCAATACAATGGGGAAAGGAATGGCTGGTTACTTTTAATGCATCTAAAACCAAGCTTCTCTCTTTACATCATCAACATTCTAATCCATATTTGGCATCAATTGAAATGAATGGCTCTCGTCTTCAGGAGGCCTCAAGTTTTGACAAGCTTCTGGGCTTGACCATTACTCCTGATCTTAAATGGAACACGTATATCAAATCTGTTGCCAAGGCCGCTGGAAAAATGGTAGGATCTTTCTATCGATCCAGTAGATATCTCACTGCTGATGCTATTCTCTACCTATATAAGAGCCAGGTACGTCCAAGGATGGAATACTGTTGCCACATCTGGGCAGGAGCTGCTAGAAAGGACTTGCCCTGCCTTGATAGAGTTCAAAATAGACTTCGTAGCCTCGTAGGAGATGTCCTTTTCTCCTCCTTGCAACCTCTATCTCACAGAAGAGATGCTGCGAGTTTGTCTCTGATGTATCGTTATTTTCATGGAAAGTGTTCAACTGAGCTTCAATCTATGGTCCCCCCTCGCCAAACTTTCACAAGAAACACTCGTCTAGCTGTAAACACTATCAATAATTTCCCCCACTCTTTATCTGTGCCTAAACCTAAACGTAGATTCCATGAACAAAGCTTCTTTCTTAGAACTGCACGCCTGTGGAATTGTCTTCCGTTTTCCTGGTTTCCGGCTGACTACAATATGGTTGTGTTCAAGTCTAAAGTAAATAAGTTCTTGATGAGCCGTTCCATATAAGTTATTAAATTTACCAAATTTTCATTACTAATGATTACTATATTGACCAATTTCTACTGTACACTCTTTAATCCTTATCCTTGAGTGGCCTCTGGGCCTTGATAATGTGGTGATGCCTTTGTAAAAAAAAAAAAAAAAATCAAGATAATGCACTTAAATCGTATGGATATATGTTGTTTTTTTTTAATTTTTGAAATCGCAACTTGATAACATATAAAAATCGATAGAACATTAACTCTATAATAACATATACGAAATCTGCAAGAATTAAAATATCATATTTAAGCGTACTTTACGACTGGGCTTTACCGGGCGGTCGCTCTAGATTAGATTACTACTTTTGCTACAATAATATTAGAGCGATCACATGGAAGTTCCACAGGTCACCCTAGTTATTATTATTATTATTATTATTATTATTATTATTATTATTATTATTATTATTATTATTATTATTAATGTTATGTGACTGTATCATTTTTCGAATTCTCACCTTCCAACTAACTCTTATTCAACGCTACCACCACCAGCACAACCAGCACATCTTCCACCTAGTTTCTTCTATTTTCCTTGATATTACGTATTAAGGTGAGGTAATTCATTCTTCTGTTCCATACACTACTTTTAGTGTTGTAACCGCGACCTTAATCTTAACTGTTACATTGTCAACCGCCACTGGCTTTATCGATAAGTCCTCGACCGGCCAACACTAAAATTGTATGCACATTTTCGGTAAAGACACACGAACACATCTCGAAATCAGAGAAAGTGAGTTATAGTAAAAGACAGAAAGGAGGCATAAAAACATATAAAGGGACTTGCATATATATATATATATATATATATATATATATATATATATATATATATATATATATATATATATATATATAGATAGATAGATAGATAGATAGATAGATAGATGAATTAAATCAAAACTTGGGATAAAATACGTTAAAGTATGAATGTTTAGAAATTTATCAAATTATTAAAAAAAAAATGATCTGTACATTTAAAATCACCCCCTTAATGAGATTCTACTTTTTAGGCGTGATCACACTGAAAAGGAAAACAAATAATTACTGTAGAATTTAGAGAGGGTTGAGTTGAACATATAAATCTCGCTTAATATGACACCATTATTCCAGGTATTATAACTTTTAGGGCAGTAAAACAAATTTTTTGCTAAAAATGCAAAGTCTGACAATATCATAAAACCACTCGTAATCCGTTTTTCAGGGACGTAATTCTTATTTGTTTGTTTCGTAATAACGCAAGAAATGTTAAAGATTCAAGTAATTATTTAATATATATATATATATATATATATATATATATATATATATATATATATATATATATATATATATATATAGTTTCGTTATTCGTGTCTTCCCTTCGGTTTCGTTACATAATCACCTGTATCCACTCATAGAAGTGATCTTGGACACTACCTAAAAAAAGAAATACAAATTTATATTAGGGGGGGGGTGAGGCTAGTTTTAAACTATATATATCTCAGGATTTTTAAAAATATTCTATTTTTGAACGATTATCGAGACTCCTAAAGATGGATTCTGTCATATCGGACATTTTTTTGTCCAAAGGTAACACTCGACATTACTAGTTTATTTTTTAAATAAATAAACTCTTTAAAATAAGTTAAACCACTAAAAACTTTTAAAGATAGGGAGAAAACAACCAGAAAAATGATTTTTTTAAACAATAGTAAACAAGTAAAAAAATTTTTTTTTTAATATTATGGGATGTGTAATCTCTATACAAAATATATCTCCTTCAAGAACGGTCATAAAATGGGTTTATAATCGATATTTATTCAATAATGGACCAGTTTTCTTACGTAGCAAAAATGGGCAAATTTTCTGGAGGAGGAGCTTTTCTAAATTCGTGCCATCCACCGCCTACTCTAGTGTACATGTTACATTTTGCAAAACTAAATACGGACATTACACAGGGTTTTACAGTAATTAAACGCACTTTTCCTTCAGGTAATAAATATCTAATTGAATATCGAGTATCGAAATCAGAATTGGTACTTGTAGCGGAATCGGGAATTTAGAACAGAATCAGTAATTGTATCGGAATCGGGGAAAATTCTGGAATCGGCCCATCACTAATATATATATATATATATATATATATATATATATGTATGTATATATATATATATATATATATATATATATATATATATATATATGCGTGTGTGTGTGTGTGTGTGTTCATGTATGTATATGTATATGTCAAGTCATGTCATATGCTATGGGTAACATGTAATCCAGTACAACCTGCGTCATGGTAGGGTCACCGGCGACTAAACTGGTTCCCCCACCAGACTTGTTTGGTAAGGAGGGCGGCTAGTCTCTTTAAAGGATGAAAAACAAGACCTTCCAAAGGGCTAATGAACCCTTTTTCGGGGTCAACGGCCAACTAGCATCGTCTGTGTTTGTATGTTTGTGCTGGGGTGGAGAGGGCTCCCATAAGCAGTGCTGAAGGCAACTTTTCTAGGAGAGCAAATCTCTGATTTAAAAAACATAAAGCGGGAGACCAGTACCCGCATTAAGCTGGTCTTCAGCTTAACTTGTTGCTGGCTATCTAGCTCTTGCTTGTTGCTGGATCTCAACATTTTGAATCGACAGAGTGACTTAGCTGTAGTAAAAAGCTAAGACTCTGTAACATCTGTGTATAGATACTCCCTCAGGCATGTGTCTATAAACATGGTCCTGTGGCGATGGAAGTCATTTTTGTGCACATGGATTTTGTGTCTGAGAGAGTGGCACTCGTCTGACAAGACGTTGCAATCATCATATATATATATATATATATATATATATATATATATATATATATATATATATATATATATATACTATAATAATCATTAAGCACCTACGGACACTAGTATTTCTTCTGATCGGGAATCATCAGTGCAGAATGTCAGGATTAGTTCCAGTCGATAAATTCGGCTTTATTAGTAAGGAGCTAATCCATCTGGCCACTGATAATGTCGAGAAATACTGTTGAAATTTAAATATTTATTTTTTAATGCTTTTTAACGTCTGTCAGAATGATCTAATCATTATGTGATGATCTGCTCATATGAGCTAAATAGACAGACATTTTATTTCAAGCGAAAGTGCTCAACGATAAGAAACGAGTTTCTTAAAGATACTGACATAATTATTTGCTATAATAATAATTACATACCTACAGATACTTGTATTTATCTCTTCCGGGAATCATACGTTCAGGTGCCACGTTTACCACGAGTCGATAGATTCAAACCCGGCAACAGAAGGATGTAATCCATTCGGCCACCGTTACACCGAAAAGAATTTTATATATATATATATATATATATATATATAACATTATATAAAACTTCTAGATTTTAAATTTAAATATTTCACGTCATAGAGTTTAAACTACTCATTTATTATATATATATATGTGTGTGTGTGTGTGTGTGTGTGTGTGTGTGTGTGTGTGTGTAAAAATAAGAAAAAATATATAAATGTTTATATCTTTTATGTATTTATTTCCTATTTGTTGACATGTAGTAATACAAAAACTCTTTCGAAAAAACTAAAACGCTTTTCTCAAAAGCACATATTTTCGACCGATCCTTCCCTCTTCTTCAGTGTGAATAATAAAAACACTAGTACGGGACACGCAGGCAGACATCAGAATAAGAATGGGCATATATATATATATATATATATATATATATATATATATATATATATATATATATATATATATATATACTAGCAAATGTACCCGTCGCTGACTGGGTTTAAAAACAGCCTACAGAAAATGCACTCTGGTTATGAAAAGGAAGGGTTGTAAATTTGGGTTGAATTCGGAGGTATCAAAATCAAAGCAAAATATGATGAAAGTAAAAATAAAATAGATAAACCCCATAATTTATTATACCATACCTGTTCACACTGAAACGCTTATCACAATATTCTGTAGATCTATATTAAAAAAAAAACTTGTTAAACTTTGTGAAATATTTCCAATCTACGGAGGTCAGGCACGAACGAATACTCCATAATTTTATCATACCATATTTCTTCAAACTGAAACACAATTATCAACGTATATTTACGCAGATAGATATGAAAAGTCTTTATTAAAGTGTGTGTCTATTTCCATTCTATGGAGGTCAGGCGCGAACTCAGACCCCACAATTTGAAGATACCATCCCTATTTAAGTTAAAACATACTTATCAAAGTATTCTTATGTACATCTATATTAAAAACACTTGTAAACGTTTTTTTTTTTAATTTTTATTTTCCATATTTTGTGGACCAGGCGCGAACGTACACCTCACAATTTTAATGAACCACCATTCTGCCAGATACAACCTACCCATTCCTGTGTCTCGATACATCTTTTATCATTATATGTAATCGTTTTTTTTTAAATAGTCAACCATATAGGAGCCTATTCGTGACCAAACACACACACACACACACACACACACACACATACATACACAGATATTCAGCTTTATATTATATATATATACATATATATATATATATATATATGACAAAAATTGAAAGTTAGGTAGGAATTGACATTATTTAATAAATATACATTTTTTGCTATCAAAGGGCATTTGTATTTCTTCTCATAATCAAATAAGAAAAAATAAAGAAAAAAAAATTAAAATAAAACGTGTATTTGTCGTATGGATTCCTTTTTTACTTAGATATTAACCACTTTCTTTTAGCTTTTACTGTCTAGGGATATCTAATAAAGAGTGTATGTACGTGATTTTTTTTGCTAAGAGGGATCACTGTTTTAATCCAAGTCGTGTTTATATGTAAGTTCAGGACGGCCAGAAACAATGCAGAAATAAGATTAGAGCAAACATAGCGCCTAGTCTTCCAAAATCGTCAAATCGTCACCCGCCTGGTATTGCTAGGCTCATTGTTGCTTAACTTAGTAATTTCACAGGAACCGATGAGTCAACATAATAATGCCGTATATTAAAAAAATATTTCCCGAGTTCGATAATAAGATTTTCGAGTTCGACAAGAAAATTATGAAGATTATATAGGATGTTATATAAATTGAAACCCTGTAAAAACAATACGCAAAATTAGAACAGCACTCCGAATAATCCAAACAATACTATTTATTTCTTTGTTGACAAGTTTTCGGAATTAATAACCGAAAGACCCAATTTTGTTACGAATTATTATTGTTATGCACGAACTGGAATTCAATATTTTTTAATGTATTTAAAAATGCTAAGGGGTACAGCATAACTTATTCTAGAGTACTTGCTGACGATTACCTTGATTTAGGTTATTGTAACATGGATTTGTTCTTTTTCAGCTAATATAATAATATAGTGATAAAATAAACGTAAACGCAGGTAGAAAATTTTAATATATTGATGTGGAGTTTTACCAAAATTTAAAATTATGAAAACTGTACTCTTTGCCTTTTTCACCTGCCGCTATCTTAAATTTGAAAATTATTTACAGGTTAAATGATTATTTTTTGAAGAAAGAAAAAACGAATACAGTTGTTAATATACATTTAACATAGCTTCATAAAAACGACAGTACATATATTTTTTTAGAAAATTGGACGGATCTTTTATTTAAAATATTTGAAATTTAAATTCAGTTATTTTAAATGTCATCAAACACACAAAATTAACTTCTGAATTTTAATAGAAATGAAAAAAAAATGACTTTGCTTAGAAATATGTCTTCTCGTGTCGATTATGATGTTCAATTGTTAGTTTTGTGTTAAATGAGGATTTGATGAATAAAATCGAAAGTATTGACAAGACAAAAACAGAAAGAGGACGTAAAACAATACACCTACGGAACTTATAGAGAAAATTTTTAAAGAAATACCAATTCCCTTATTCGAAAATTTACAAAATAAAATACGTTTCATCATGTTGTTTTACATACCTTCAAATACCCCCCCATATATATATATATATATATATATATATATATATATATATATATATGTATATATGTATCTATATATATATCCTTCAAACACGGTAGTGTTTGACTATATGATTAAATGGCAGTTTATGTCATTTAGAACTGCTTTAACGCTTCACCGCTCACTCATTTTCCGACCAGATTTCAAACAGTTACATAGAGTTTATAGATCACCTTCTCAGCTATATTGTGAAAAAATGTTCACTTTTCCCTCAGTAAAACAATACTGATGATACATTGTCTGGTGTTAAACATCGTAAAAAACGTAAAGTGGTGAGCGATCTTTCTTCATAACTGATTTCTATAGCAACCACGTCGCTTAGCGACTACTGTTGCTACTAATTCATTGCTGTCGTGAAAAGAGAAGTAACAAGTGAAACAGAGAGAATAAAAGAATGAAAGGGAGATAATTGGGGGATTTTCTTGAAAGCAAGTGCCGTCCATTGTTATTACATATGCGTATATTATGCTCATGTGGAAAAAAAGTAAGACTGAAATTAAACAAAAATTAGGTGAATTCATTGGAACGCAGGAAAAATCATGGATTACAATAGAAAAAAAATGCGAGTATAAAAAGTAATGTGGTTAAACTTAAACATGGAAAAGTAAAGGACTGGTTGTTTAAAGGGGAATAGAAAAGAAAAGATATTCTAGTAAAAAATATGATAAATTTATAACTTAAAATATTGCACTATAAAGAATTTTGTTTAATTCAATTTATAACATAATATAATCAATTCTTAAATATTAAATTATAAATTATAAATTTATTGTACTTTTGCTAGAATATCGTGTATTTTTCTTTTCCAGTTTTAACGACTAGACTTTTAATTATCCATCTTTAAGCTTAATAATATTAATTATATTAGTTTTCATGCTTGCATTTTTCTGTTGTTATATATATATATATATATATATATATATATATATATGTGTATATATATACATATATATATATATAAATTATTAGAACTTAAAGCTAAAAAGAAACTTTATAACATCATCAGATAAATAAAGTAAAAGATTATGAAGAATCTTTCTTCTAATTCTTTATTAATCTCATTATCTCATAACGTTTAGTTTTCAATTTGATTTCTCATACCTTATATCTTAAATTAGTTGTTCCTATTATTCGCGTTGAGCTGTTAGTATTATGAAAGTTTTCTTTATATCAAGATTTTTTGGATTCATATCTCTCCTTTTCTCTTTCTCTGCCTCTCTCTTTAATTAAATGAAACTGTTGAAACAACCTATACATCGTTTGATACGCGTTTCATTCCTCTATACTTTTACAGGTTCATATATTTTAATTGAAGTGTCATGGTTTTCAGGTCAATTTAAAAAAAAGGTAACTTTAAAGAGAGAGAAAGAAACTCCGCACAATGTATAATTCTTATTTATATGTAACTTTAGAAGATTAATGCAACACAAATACAGCAGAAACACAATGAACTATTTTATATTTCGTAGCATAGCCCGTCTGTAATGTAACAGCCCGCAAGCTTTTGGGCATTTCTTGAATAAGTCTAAAGCAATATTCCGTTGAAAGGGTATCCCACCTCTCTATAATTTTTTGTCCAAACATCTTCCAGATTTGAAATGTTATCATTGCGCAGTTGCTGCTTGATGTAATGCCACACAGTGGGCAACCAGCAGTTGAAGCTGTTTCCACCTATTTCCGGACATAATTTACGATGCCGACGGTTTAAAAATCTTATAATGAAAAAACAATTCCCACATATTTCGTACATTTCATATGAAGTCTTCCATGGTGTGCGCCATACAAATACAAAAAAAAAAACTGGATCACTGCCGGTCACTGAACAAGCTCTATTTCACATATGACTCAGTTCAAACACTTTTAAATCAGAAACCACAATTAATGTCAAGCTGTACTTTTCAGAGAAGAAATTTAGAATTGATGCTTTATAATATGGGAATATTATAAAGCATCAATTCTAAATTTCTTCTCTGAAGAGATTTTTGTTTTAAATCTTAAATTCACATATATCAGGAGCTCAGATTAAATAAGAATGCTCTCCATTGAATTTTATTCGGGATAATATGGTTAATTTGGTTACAGAACTTTCTAATAGAATAAAATAAAACAAAGCACTTTTTTTTTCAAGTTGACGTTGTCTGATACTAAGGCAAACGCCACATCACCATTGTTATACGTCCTTATACAGAGAGTATTCTAAAGATGGCAAACTTATAAACGTTAACTCGGATAGGGATTCAATGTTAATAGTACATCATGGGTTTGTGGTTGTCTGTGTTTGCAGATGCGTTTACTTACGTAACTTCAGGAGGAAATATAATTATTTTCGAAGTATATTTCCTTTTGAATAATGCACATTTTTGTACAATATTTATAAGAGTTGAACAATTTACAATATATATAATATAAAAACATAGTCGAACAACAAAATATATATATATGTGTGTGTGTGTAAGTGTATATATACATTAATATATAAATGCAACCCCCCCACACAGACATATATATATATATATATATATATATATATATATATATATATATATATATATATATATATGGATAGTGAAAGCGCGGCAAATAGATGAGGTCGTATCGCCTTTATGTTTATGGTTTTCTGCTTTATTCGATTTTTACTTATGCAAATTGAAAATATTCTACAGCGCTATACGACAAGCATACACGCGAATTTCACATTTATCATCTCTTTTACACCAAATTACGTAAAGCCAGTGAGCATTTCGGGGGTCCCCACATACAGTGTGCCACATAAGGTGTTTTTTTTTTCTATTTTTTTTTCATACTTTTTAAGACTGCGTTCGTTTTTCATTAATTTATTTAGTTTTATATCAAGGAAAATGTGATTGCTGTTATTTATATTTTCATTTTTACACGGAGTAACAGATCAATGTCTGTTGAACGAATAGAATTATCGATTGTTGTTTCTAAGTTTCATTGGTAGAATACAGGCTACCAAGTAGAATGCTGTCTTTTTTTTTTTTGGCATCGTTTCAGGTTTTCAAATTCAAAAAATATATAATTTGTAACGAATGTCTTTTTAATCTATTTCCGGTCAGCTAAATGTACGAAAAAGTAAGTTGCATTTATTATTTAAACTCGGTAATATATAAAAAAATAATAACATTTTTACTAAAGAGTAATTTTTCGAAAAAAAAAAAGGAAAAACCTATTAAATACATACTAATTTCAACTAATTTTAAAATGAATAAATAGACTCCTTCAAATATGTGAAATCACAAAAAAAATACATTTATTATGTCAATTACATAAAATGTACACCAGAAATATATATACATATATATATATATATATATATATATATATTTTTGCGAAAGTAGAACAAAAATGAAACTATTGAATCACATGATTCCATTAGCTAAACCAATTTGGATGGACACATTGTAGATTATAGCGTAACATTGCTTTACGTGAATACTTCACATTATTTCTAAGTAATATATTATATAAATATAAGGTATATTCATCTAATCTATACTGAATGTATAGTACCTTTAATTTGTGGATTAAGTGCCTCACCAATCAACTTTAAATCATCTGATAAACACACACACACACACACACACACACATATATATATATATATATATATATATATATATATATATATATATATATATATATATATATATAGTTCGCATTGTAAATTAGTAATTCATCTTATAATCTTAAGGGTTAAAAAATAAAACCGTTTTTAATTAAGACCGGTGAAATAAACATTCAATACTAGGTATACAATCGCTTTATTAATATATAATGGGATAGTATTAAGCTTGTAATTAGTCATTCAGGTCTCATCGTTCATCGGATATTCACACACACACACACGCACATTCTCTCACACACACAAACACATGTATATATGTATATATATATTTATAGTCATCCACATACAGTACTGTTTCGCTCATCAGTGCAGCTAGACAGGAAACTACCTTAAGCCAGGATCAAGAGCCAACCGCCCAATTACAGTTGAGGCTTCTTACCATTACGCTATTCGTCTTCTGCTGTGTGAGTAGTGAATTAACATGTTTTGACATCATCCAAACGCGGAAGCTCGATTTGTTTACACAAAGAGCATCGCTTAATACGCTCATGACAGTTAGTATATAACTTCTCAATGTGCTCTACCTAAGATAGGTAGAATTATAATCATACACATACAGTACTGTTTCTCTGTATCACAGTTTGTCAGTGCGGCTAGACAAGCAACTACCTTAATCCGGGATTCAAACCCGATATATATATATATATATACATATATATATATATATATATATATATATATATATATATATATATATAATTTAAAGGAGATTAGAACAATAGTCTAAAGAGCTGAGTGTATTTTAATATAACAGTGAAATTACTAGTTTAATAAAAATACAGGAAATAGAAAGTGCTCGTTGTAATTTAGATATATAATAAGCTCGATAGTTAAATGTCCTAGAGCTAATTCAATATTAAGTAATGTGATTGATAATTTAAAATTTAAAAATCAAATTATAATTAAATTAAAAATCCGTTTCATAAGAAGGAACAATAACAAAATCAATTATCTGTACGATCGTTTCGGAAAACAATGCTTTTTATTGTGGTATACATCAAGTTATGTACAATAATTACATATAGTTTTTTAATAAGCAAGGTCTCCTCGTCAGCAAATTTTGAAGGGTTTTTATTGAATTTAAAAGACACCATAAATAAACCTAGCATTAAAAGTAAGGCAGATGAATCTGAAAAAAAAATTGAAATAAAAGGTCTAGATTTAAAATTTATAAGAAAATTACTATGGGTTAGAGATAGAAATAAGTAGAGAAAATATAGATTTGAATTTACATAATAAATTTGCTTTAAAAATATATAGAGATATTTACCTTTTAATTCTTAGCTTTTTGAAATCAGGAACTATGGTTAAAATATTCATTTAGATGCTTGCTATAGCTTTTTATCTTATTGAATGATGAATTTTAAAAAGGGGGGACGCTCGTGCAGTAAATTATTTCCGTTAGCGTATTTTTGATTTAAAGACGCTACGGTTTATATATAGAGAAAGTTGCTTGGGCGATTACATATTTTAAGGGGAGATAATTGTCATATTTTCTTTACTTTATTTATTTGAAGGGTGTAAGGGAGATAATTAGTCTAACTTAATTTATTAAAAAAAAATAATAATTGTAATCTATTTTTTACTAATAAGTAATTTTTAATGATTTAAGGTGGTTTATATTTATTAAATTTAAACCAACGTTTATGACTACATGTAAATATAAGCTCCTGTCTTGAATTTAATAGTTTGGTTGTATACTTTATATCTTCATATTTTTTTAATTTTTAGGGTCTCTTTTGTACATAGTGCACACAATTCATTTCCTCCTGGTTTATATGATGTGCAAGTCTCAATTATTCGCCATTTTTAGTTGAAAGGAATATTGCTGTTTTTTAGTTGCCAAATATAGTTGGATAGAGTAGTTTGGTTTGATAGAGAGTTATTTTTCAAAGAATAATTATATATATATATATATATATATATATATATATATATATGGTGAAAATATATTTATTCAATTATATTTCACTTTTATTTGTGCCAGTTCTTTAATTCATATAGCTGGATGTTACTACCTTAAATGAACAAAATATGACAACAAATTATATTCCAAACTTCAAGATGCTGACCATGTTACCGTAGATTTTTTGTGCATGTTTAAATACACAATTCTTGGCAGTACCTGTTAAGCGAAAAATCATTGATGTAATCATTTCAAGTTGTTAATGTATGCCATCCTAAACTAATTAGAAGAAAATTAACACTTTAACTTAACAGAAAATAAAAAATGGATATGGTTACAAAATGCAAAACTTTGAAAAGAATATGCAATCATTTTTCAATTTATTACGCTTTTAATTTCAATAATAGCAACCTCTCTTCCAAGTTTAAGATTTTGTAATCATGACAATAATCCTAATCAAAATCTTAAAATTTTGATTATAGTATATTGTGATATTTATATCTATCTAGCTATATATATCTTCTCTGGACTCATTTTCCCCGTCTGAGTTGGACCTTAATAGGATGAAAATCGAGACATTTCATGCAAATCTATTACACACAAGCTGCAGCACAATATCTGAGGTGTATTATAGACACATTAGCTTTCCATAACTTCGCTGATCATAGATTCCTATATTTCATCTGGTAAGAGTTCGCTGCAAAAATCGCTTAGGATCAATGGAAGTAGGAACCTCTTCTCTCTATTAGATTCGTCCTTCCACCGCCACCCATTTACACCGGACTTGACTGTTCACAGTAGAAAATTACGAGAAAACACCGGTTTGCGTTCGTAGTTGCTTAAAAAAAGGGGATTGGCATGCAGCTATTCTAACGGTTACCGTATTCCATTTTCTTTTATTTTTTACATTTTTTTATTTATTCATTTTTCTTTTTTTCCGATGGAATGAGTACTTACGCCATCTTTCCTTTTTTTTGGTTTTTGTTCTATTGATTTTTTTCTCATTATCGTTTACAGTTTCCACAGAGAAAATCAGGTGTATTTAAAAAAAATAAACGAAGCGAACTAACAATGGATTCCATGTTTTACAACAAACTCTTACAGTCGACAACTACTACTTGCATATCCAACTGTATTTATGCAACGTTCTTTTCTTTTCCACCATGGAGTTTTATTTTCGCTGCGTTTCATGAGTTTCTGTTTGTTCTTTTTTTTCCTTTGCCAACTGCGAATGATTTAAGGTCAGGTATGGATCGGGTTACACCGGCAATCATCGGCGTCACCATCGACGATGTTCATACGATTACTCCACTTTATAGTTTCCTTATTTTATTAATTTTCTTTTTCCCTTCGGTTATGTTTACAGTTATTTTTAAGGAGATACTCGACTTTATATTTTTGTTTTTTTAGTAATATTTCTTTCCGTCAACTATGTTCACAGTTACTTTAAAGGTGATACTAAGGTAGAGGGGTGAATTCTTATTAGATTAGTTACGTATTCGTTATCTATTTTCTTAACTGGAAAGGTACTATGACAGCGATAAATACCGTCTGTAACCGATGGTAAATATCTACGAATAGAAACGAAACGAATTGGAAAATAAACACAAAAAAAAAAAAGAAAACTACGGTAAATATTTTGCAAAAAAAAAGAAGCAAACAAACAAACAAAAACGAACATCCGAAAAATTACATAATAAAATATATTAAACATATTGGAATTTTACAAGGTAGGTTTCTTCAAGCTTCTTTTTGGAGTTTGTTTGCATTAGAATTTTTTTTTCGGTTTGTTTTGTTTTGTTATTTTACAAGTACTCTGCGTGTGTTAAGACGCTGCTCGGCTGACATCCATGATTGCTCGACGGGAATCCACTTTCAGTTTTGGTTCACAGTTTTTGCCACGATGGGGGGGAGTACAGCTAGACATTCGTTCACGGCGCGATCACCGCGAACGTTCGATTGGAATATCCCCTTTAAATGGGGAGCTGGTTTCCACCCCCATCATCTTCGGGAAGCCAAAACTGACATGTACTAAAACAAAGTAAACAAGCGCAAAAAGACTGCCCTCAGTAATTTAAAATAAAATGACACGTCATCATAACGACCCCGCGATGACCTCATTAAGCGGCCAACTATCAATCAAACCTCTGGGACATTTTAACACTTAATTTAACACGCTTCTCAATTCCTAGGTGGTTGTCTATTTTTTCCCCTTTCGTTTCCACCTTCACGTCAAGGCTTCGGGGTTCAATCCGATCTTCTTACTAAAACTTTCATTTTTGCTTTTAACGTTTTTTTTTTAACACACACGACTACAAACACACGGGCAACGCCGGGTACACACCGCTAGTATATATATATATATATATATATATATATATATATATATATATATATATATATATATATAGTCTTCCACATACAGTACTGTTGCGCTGTTTCACAGCTCATGGGAGCGGCTAGACAAGCAACAACGACTAGCCAAGTTTGAAACGCCAAAACGACAGTGAGAGCTTCTAACTGTTGCGCTATTCGGCTGCTGCTATTCAGGCAGTTAATTAGCAATGTTTTGACATTGTCCAAATACCTAAGCTCAATTTGTATACACAAAAAGCTTCGCTTAATACGCTAATGGCAATTAATATATCACTTCCCAATATGCTCAACACATATATACACACACATAAAAACACACACAAACATATATATATATATATATATATATATATATATATATATATATTGAGCACGACAGAGTTATTCAAATTTTTTCTGAATATCTTTTCCATTCGCCGAGCGTTCTTTTGTAATTCAGCTGGCATGTTGTATAAAATGGCGCCCGAATTTTTTCATCAGCCATCTTCTTCTCAAGCGCTTTTTATCGGTGAATCCGATTATTATCAGGGGCGATTGTTGTTTTCGTTTTCTTTTTCTTTCAGGCTTGTTGTATTCATAGTGTTTTTATTGGTTATAAAGGTGGGTGCAGTAAGGTTATGGGCACATTTTTTGTATTTTTAATTTCGATTTTCTCATTTTATAGTATATTTATTTAGTTTCTTGTTAGTTATTACAGACTGTTGGTATATTGTCCCCGTGTTAAATGAGATCCGGTTAAGCATTGGCTGTAGCTTCTTTTTTTTTTAATTATGGCTTCTAGTAATTTTAGTCGCCGTATGCGATTTTTAAAGGTTCGAATTTTAGTATTTTAAGATAACTAGAAAAATTCGAAAAAAAAAGTCTTTGTCGTATTCAAGAAGACGTGCTTGAATAATTACTTGCTGCGTAAATTCACACACACACACACACACACACACACACACACACACACACACACATATATATATATATATATATATATATATATATATATATATAGGGGGTGGGTTAAGGCCCCCCTCATCTGTGGGTAGAACACTGTCATAAATAATCTCATCCGCTATTTAATTGACTAAAAAATGAGAAGATCTATATTTGTTTATATATAAGCGATGTGTGTACTATAAAAGTGGTCGACGGATGCTTGAAATATACATTTGGCTAAGTAATTTGCGGCCACCGCTCCCGTGGGTAGATCGGTAGAACTGTTGAGTATCAACGTCATGGTTCTAGGTTCAATCCTTGACATGGGAGAGGTGCTAGTCTAACGGCACTGATCAGTTGTGATACAACGAAGCCGGACTGTATGTCGATGGCTACAAATATCTATCTACCTATCTATATAAATATGTATATATCAATACAAGTGAACGTGTCTGTGTATCTGTGTACATTTCTCTACGCAATAACTCTGTGAATTTTTAGTCTACAGACTCGAAATTTGATACACAGGGTACTGAGATTTGGGAAAATCGATGTGATCGGTTTTCAGTCAGAAATGTGGCTGTTAAGAGATCGAAGTTAAACGATTTGACCTTTTAGAGATCTACCAAACTTCTCCGACAATTTGGGGTATACACACGTGAAATTTTATATATAGCTTCATTTAGACATGGACCTAACTTAATAACTTTATTTGAGCCCAAAACAATACATGTTAAGAGGTCGTAATAGGGGTCAAATTTTAAAAAATTGGCCGTTTTTTTGTTTTTTTGTTTTTTTGCCCAGGGAAGATATATGTTCCTTGATCATGGATTTAACTTAACTTGATATGAGCCAAAATGATACATGTTAAGGGCTCATAATAGGGGTCAAATTAAAAAAAAAAAATGACCACTTTTTTTTTTTGCTCAGCATACACCTGTCAACTCCGGGCACCCATGCTAGTATATCTATAAAAGTGAACGTGTCAGTGTATCTGTGTGTCTGTGTGCATTTTCCTACGCAATAACTTTTAAGTCTACAGACTCGAAATTTGATATACAGGGTACTGAGATTTGAGAAAATAATCGTGATCTGCTTTCCGCCAGAAATTTGGTTGTTACGCGGTCAAAGTTGAACGATTTGATTTTGGGTCTACACACTTGAAATTTTTGATATAGGTTACATGGATATGGATCTAATTTAATAACTTCTTTTGAGCCCAAATCAATCAATTTTAAGGTATACCTTTTTTTTTTTTTTTTGCTCAGCATACACCTCCAAACACCCGGGCAACGCCGGGCGAAATGCTAGTATATATCTATAAACGTTAACGAGTCTCTGTGTATGTGTGTCTGTCTGTGTGTCTGTGTACATTTTCCTTCGAGATAACTCTGTCAATTATAAGTCTACAGACTCGAAATTTGATATACCGAGTACTGAGATTTGGGAAAATCGTTGTGATCGGTTTTCGGCCAGAAATGTTGCTGTTAAAGGGTTCAAAGTTAAACGATTTGACCTTTGAGAACTCTACCAAACTCCTCCCACAATTTGGGGTCTAAACACTTGAAATTTCAGATATAGGTTTCTGAGACATGGATATAACTTAATAACTCGATTTGTCCCCAAAACAATAAATGTTCAGGGGTCATAATAGGGGTAAAATTTTAAAAAATTCACCGTTTTTTATATATTTTTTTTTGCTCAGCATACACCTCCAAATACCCGGGCAACGCCGGGCAGCCATGCTAGTATAAATAAATAAATAAATAATAAATATATATATATATATATATATATATATATATATATAAGTGAACGTGTCTCTGTGTGTATATTTCCCTACGCAATAACTCTGTCAATTTTAAGTCTACAGACTCGAAATTTGATATACCTGGTACTGAGATTTGGGAAAATCTTTGTCGTCCGTTTTCGGTCGGCAATTTGGCTGTTAAGGAGTCAAAGTTAAACGATTTGACCTTTGAGAACTCTACAAAACATTTCCGCCAGTTTTTCGTCAAAGCATTTGAACATCTAGCTATAGGTTCCTTGGACATGGATCTAACTTAATAACTCAATTTGAACCTAAAACAATAAAGTTTAAGGGGTCATCATATGGGTCAAAGTTTTTAAAAAATTGACCATTGTTTTTTTTTTTTTGCTCAACATACACCTCTAAACACCCAGGAAACGCTAGGCTGAAATGCTAGTATATCAATAAAAGTGAAACTGTCTGTGTGTGTGTGTGTTTGGGTCTGTGTGTGTTTTTGGGTCTGTGTGTGTGTGTGGTTTGGTCTGTGTGTGTGTGTGTTTGGGTCTGTGTGTGTACATTTTCCTACACAATATCTCTGTCAATTACTTAAATCTTTCTTATCCGTTTTCGGTCAAAAATTTGGCTGTTAAGGGGTACAAGGTCAACGATTTGATCTTTGAGAACTCTACCAAACTCCTTTACCAGTTTTCGGTCTAAACACTTGAAATTTTAGATATAAGTTCCTTGGTCATGGATCTAACTTAATAACTCAATTTGAGCCCTAAACAATTACTGTTAAGGGGTCACAATAAGTGTCACATTTTAAAAATATTACCTCTGTAATCTCTACCAAATTACTCCGACAATTCCTGGTCGAAACATTTTAAATTTGACATAAAGGGTATTCAGAGATAGGGCAGGCTTTTTAATCGGTTTTGGTCGAATATTTTTAGTTACCAATATATAAATGTATTTATGTATGTTTACACGTATACATTTTTGCATGTCTGCCTTAAACTTTCGACAGAGGCGACGGATTTTTACGAGATCAGTATTTTTTTGAAGGTTGACCTTTCAGACGACAAATATCGAAAAATTGGCTAAAAAAATTAATATCTTCATCTTCAACTGGGCACTTTACTACGGGGGTTCATTTTTTTAGCCGATATTTTCGAAAGTCATCCTCTCCTTTCGATTTTCTTGCTTTAATTTAAACCGACGATATTTTCCTCCTTCGCAGTATGCCCTCCTACTACCACTTTTTCTTTGCCCAAAATACACCTCCAAACACCCGTGCAACACCGGGCTGAAATGCTAGTATATATATATATATATATATATATATATATATATATATATATATATATATATATATATATATATATATATATATATATATATCAATGGGGGTTGTATGTGTGTGTACCTATTTAGTTACTTAATAAAAAAATAACTATGTGTTATCTGGGCTTATTCGATTTAATTGCTGGTCTCTGTTAATTTGGAGATTTTATCCATTTTATCATTATTACTTATTTGAAATTTTACCATTATGTTCAAGTGCACTTATAATTATTATTGTTACTTACTACCAATACTATTAAACTTTATTTGTGTTTGTTATCATTATTAATATGAATTTCTAATTATGTAATTTAGCCTCTTATTCCTTACAGATAATCTTTAGAAATTTCATACATATCCAAGTATTAGTTTTCTCCTTTGGTCTGGGCCATATCTGATGTCTATGCCTTACGTCTTCACACTTTTACGTTGTACCTAATTTTAACCTACTTTTTGAAATGTGACGCTATATATATATATATATATATACATATATATATGTATATATATATATATATATATGTATATATATATATATATATATATTCAGAATTTCAATCAATCTCAATTCACAAGGATGAAGTTCGGTAATATTCTCTAGCTAACATGAATAATCTGAAGAGCAGTAAAATAAAAAAAAATGATCAGTTGTCGAAAGGCCCTGAATAACAAATACGAAAAACAGGAAAAATCCAGCCTCGATCCTTCCATGCCGGAAAGCGTTTTGGGAATGAGATTTGCTTCACTCAGAGGGATCGCCTTCACCAAGGCTTTCGGGAGCCCCCCACACACATGATAATAAACACATACATGCACACATACTGTAGTGGGTATCTTCATGTAAGCACTTCTGTCCATTCTGTATAGCTGCCCACCACAATTATGTAATATCAATCCTCTAGCCCTTCGAACAGTATATGAATTGTAAACCAGGAACATATCTGTTTTATGGTATGTCTTAAAAGTGACATGGGTTGCTTTGCCGTCAAAGCAAACCCATTACGAATCGGATATCAATTATCAGTCAGCCACTATATGTTGCTATGCATAAAGCTCCTCTATCTGATTGACCCATATAAACACTCTTTTTTTAATGCTTTGGTTTGATAACCCCTTTGAGGTACAAGAGGACGTCATAGCACATAGACAAACCTTCCTTGTGTCCGCTTGTATTTATTTACGGTGTTCTGCTTCGTAGCCTCATTAAATTCGCATTTTAGTTCTTCGCGTATACTCTGAGGAAAAATAACTAATAGGCCACTATTAGTATTGCATATCATGGCTTTAATCCCACTATTGGTACGTTAAAAAGAAATTAGTGAGTCCTCAAGAAGTTCACTCTGACTCGGAACCAACCTTAAAAGTCTGTCCGCATACTTGATGTGCTTAGAAGAGAGGTACTCGAACTTGGAATTTAAATTCAGCAGAATAGTGCTCCACTTCTACTGTCTATTAGCTGTGTAGACGCGTAGCTATTGCTTTGATTCAAATAGTGTTAATAGAGATTTATGGTCGGAAAAGAATCGCCCGTGGATATATCAGTAGTACTTTGTAACTTTGGTAATAGATCGCTAAACCTCCAAAATTTAGTCATTCTTTAATAATTTTTAGGTTGCCATATCCTTTATAACCGTGACTCTTACCGGGTCCTGTCGCTAGGATGTTTGCCAAGATTTAGTTCTTCTATGAAGAAATCGTCTTTTTCTTTTTTTTATTATTTTAAAAACAAACTCTTGTATTCTAGTGAATAATTTTGGGGCATGTTCTCGATGTTGTTCTATTGTGTATCTTATGATAATATCGCCCAGTTATCCAACTGTGAAATGGAGATTACCTTACATGGTTTCTATAATATATTGAAAAGTGGCGGTTCATACATAGACACCAAACGCTAACATTCCGAATTTGAATAACGTTTTATGGGGGATATACACGCAAATATTATTTCTAAAGTCGATCTGAAGAATGAATCCTTCAGATCGACTTTATAAATAATATTTTCTTCATTAAGCTTCCGAAAAACTTCAACAGGGCTACGAAGTGGCTAATGGTAATCCTTCAGTATTAAGTTCCAACTGGTCGGGAAATCGGCGCAAACGCGAGTTTCTTTTGACTTATTTTCAAGATAGACAGTAAAGGCTACTAATCGATTGAATTAAACTTTCGAAAATATGGCGGGTTTTACAAGTCTTTCAGCTTTAATTTTTTCCAACAAAGCGAACGGTATATTTCTTATTGTTCTTAAATATTGGTAGTGTATTATCTTAAAGTTCTAACCTGACTGATATTTATATGCATTTTCCTAGTCGTCTTTGTTGTAGAACTTAATATAATATTAGAGAATAATCTACCTTCCAAATTTAGTTTCGATCCAGTCAGCGTTCTGGCTTTTTTGCAAAACTTTAAGATATTAGAAATGTTTTTCATGTATTTTTCGTTTGTTCTAGTGTGTCGTACTTGACATTTAATCTTGTCGTTTGTTCTATAAAAAGACGTGTTTTTTGTCGTCAGGCAAGTTTTTGTGCATTATCTGTATATTTATATGTTTCGATTATAGTTGAGGACACACGAGTTATCTATCTTTTTATAAGAGTTTTTCATAAGTTTTGGATTCGGTTTTGATTATAGCTGAACGAACTCGTTACACACACACTTATATATATATATATATATATATATATATATATATATATATATATATATATATATATATATATGGGGTTGAGCATATTGGGAAGTGATAAACAAACTTCTGTTAGTGTATTAAGCGATGCTCTTTGTGTAAACAAATAAAACTTAGGCGTTTGAACGATGTCACAACATTGTTAATTACCTACCCGCATAACAGTAGCCGAAGAGCATATTGGTGAGATACGTTGACTGTCATTCGGGCGGTCGAATTTCGATTCTGGATTAAAGTTGTTACATTTTTAGCCGCACTGATGAGCTGTGATACAGCCGAACAGTACATTATGTGGATGACTACATATGCATATATTATTTGGATGAGTTTTGTTTTCGGTTTCTATTCAAGCTGATGCATCCAAGTCATATATATATATATATATATATATATATATATATATATTTATATATATATATATATATATATACTTGTTTATTGTTATATAAACATGCTCAAATTTTAAATTTATTTAAATTTTATATCTAAACTAAATTACTTAAAAGATGGCTCTTATAATGTTTGCAATTAATTGAATTTTCGTGCTTCTTATTTAATAATTTATCTCTTTCTCTAAACGTAAGTATAAACAATTTTTTTCAAAGGCATTGGTAGCAAGGTGAGTTCAAAGATGAACAGGTTTTAGCTTTCTTTAAAATTTTCCAATTTACTATTGGGGAGTAACCTTGCTCTACTAGTTCATTGTAATATTTAGACAAGAAAGTTCTATTTTTGTACTCATTATTTTCAAAAGAGCACTTGTGACCGGTAAATCTTTCTTTAAACTTGTTATTTGTCATTCCTATGTAATATATTTTTTTCGTTAGGATTTTCCTTAGTAGAAATAGTTGGTTGGTACACTACAGAAGTAATTTGACAATTTTCTTTTAAGAGGGCATTTTGATTTAATTCTACAGTTACACCCTTCGGTAGCAATGGGTGTGCTATTTTTGTTTAATATTTTGTTTTTATGTTTTTTAATTATTTTTTCAGTTTTCATTACAGCTATAACTAAGTTTTATTGTATTTTTATTGAAAAATTTCTTTCTATATTTTCTTTCTCTATTTATTTTCTTTCTCTATTTTTTCTCCTCTTAATCATTCTCTCTCCATTATAATTTTCTAATTTTATTTAGAGTGCCTCTCCCTCTTTACATCTTATAATTAAATTCTGTGTTTTAAGGTTTTTTAACTCCAACTTTTAAAAAGTTCCTAGCTAAAACAAAACTCCATTATTCATTGAACATTTGAATAGTCACGTCGCTGCCTGATGATATCTGTTGTTTGATTTAAACAAGTGGCTGTTTGTAGCAGCGGGATGTGAGCATGTTTATATAACAATAAACAAGTATTGAGCACTATCTAACAACCTCGTTGAATTCACTAGTCCATTACTGTTGAATAAAAAAAACGAGTATATATATATATATATATATTAATTTTTGAAATCGGAAATGTATAATTTATCAAAATCGATAGAACATTAACTCTATAAGAATATAAATGAAATCTGTAAGAATTAAAATATCATATTAAAGCGTACTTTACGACCGGACTACGCCGGGTGTCCCTGCTAACTTAGATAGATACTTTTTTAACAAATGAGCTACAATAATATCAACGCGTCTCCATTTACCTTGAACATCTACAGAATGCCAACATCAATATATTACACATGAATGAGTCCCTTATGGAATTTTCACAGTTCCCGCAAATAATAATAATAATAATAATAATAATAATAATAATAATAATAATAATAATAATAATATCTAGAGGACCTGTGGAAATTCCACAGCAGCATTTTGCATATGTAATATAGTGTGGCTGGGCATGTTGTGAGCTTTCTGTTCAGTATGAATAAAGGCACAATCATATTATTCTAGTTTTTTTTAATTAAAACTGTACTGCTTCCTTACTAAAATAAAAACTTTGATATATTTTCTGGGCTGATTATTTCATTACAAACACACTGGTTAATTAACTCACATTTTATCATTTTTCATAATTATTGAATATGTTACTATGTTCGACACTAATTTTTTATAATTTCAACCCACATTATCGCCCCTTCCTTTACTAAAATATTAAAGTTTATATATTGTATCGGCTTATTATTGTATAAAAACACAACTATCAATTAACTCACATTTTTTAATTTTTAATAATTCTTGGATATGGTACTACTTTTGACAATAATGTTTCATCATTTACACTCACCATATCGCACAGCTTTCTAAAATAATAACTTTGTATATATTGTCTAGGCTTATTATTTCATTAGAAACACCCACATCAATCAACTCACATTTCAGCATTTTTGGATATGTTACTAATTTCGACAATATTTTTTTATAATTTAAACCAACGTTGTCGCCCAACCTTACTAAAATGATAACTTTGATACATTTGCTGGGTTGATTATTTCATTACAAACACACTAATCAATTAACCTCCATTTCATCATTTTTCATAATTCTAGGGTATGTTACTAATTTCGACACTCATTTTCCATAATTTATACCCATATTATCGCCCCCTCCTTAATAAAATAATAACTTTGAAATATTATCTGAGCTTTTTATTTTATTACAAACACACTAATGCATGAAATCACATTTAATCATTTTTCATAATTCCTGGATATGTTACTTATTTCGACAATCATCTTTCATAATTTTAACCTACATTTTGTTTTACACAGTAGTCACCACTTATCAAGGCCCGGAAGCCACTCAGGGATAAGGGTTATTGCAAGTACAGTAGGTTAGTGTGGAGATTTGATGAAGTGTTTACTTAAGGGGGCGGTTCATTAGGAATTTGTTAATGTTGGACTTGAAGGCATCCAATTGTAGTCAGGTGGGAAGCAGGCAGACGGAACAGAGTTCCACAGGAATGCAGTTCTAAGAAAGAAGCTTTGTTCATGGAATCCACGTTTTGAATTAGGCACAGATAAAGAGTGGGGAAAATTTTTCACAGTGGATTCAGCTAGACGGGTGTTTTTCGCGAAAGATTGGCGAGGGGGACCAGAGATTGAAGTTCAGCCGAGCACTTGCCATGGAAATAACGATAAAACAAGGAAAGGCTCGCAACATCTCTTCTGTGGGAGAGAGGTTGCAGGGTAGGGAAAAGAGCATCCCCCATTAAGCCACGAAGTCTATTTTGTACTCTGTCAAGGCAGGATAGGTTGTTTTTAGCATCTCCTGCCCAGATATGGCAACAGTATTCCATCCTTGGACGTACTTGGCTTTTATATAGATAGAGAATTGCATCAGTAGTGAGATATCTTCTGGAGCGGTAGAAGGATCCCACCATCTTTCCAGCGACCTTGGCAACAGACTTGATGTACGTGTTCCATTTCAGATAGGAGTAAAGGTCAAACCCAGAAGCTTGTCAAAACACGGGGCCTCTCCCAGACGAAAGCCATCCATCCCAATTGATGCAAGATGGGGATCAGCGCGTTGATGATGTAAGGATAGGAGTTTGGTTTTAGATGCATTAAAGGTAACCAGCCACGTCTTCACCCACTGAACCACGCGCTCGAGATCAGAGGAGACAGAATCAGAACTTTGTCATTTACAGCCTTTGATGTGCTGCCGTAGATGGTCGTGTCATCAGCATAGATGCCAACGAATGATTTAAGTATGTGTTTAGGGAGGTCATTGATGTAGATCAGAAAGAGAGTTGGGTCCAGGATTGAACCCTTAGGGACTCCAGCATTAATACTGCAGGCCTCTGATTTTTGTCTATCGACCATTACTCTTATGAGCCTATCGGAGAGAAATGATATAATGATTGAGAAAACATTTCCAGTTATACCGTAGCTGGAAATCTTGTGAAGTAGACCCCTATGCCATACTTTGTCGAAGGCTTTTGATATGTCAAGAGCAATTGCCCTAGAAAGGAAGCCTTTGTCAAGAGATTCACTAATCCTGTGAGATATAACCGTCAGCACATCTACGGTAGATCTTGCAGAGCGGAAACCATATTGTGTGTCACTAAGAAGTTTGTTTCTGCTGAGGTGGTTTACTATTTCTCTATTTAATATGGATTCCAGCAACTTACTTATAACACACAGGAGACTTATTGGTCTGTACTGAGAGGGAGATGACTTATCACCTGAATTCTTAAATACAGGGCAAACTGATGAGATCCTCCAGGGAGTCGGAAAGCACTTCTCCTTAAGGCAGCGCTTAAACAGTTTCGTACGTATGGGAGCAAGTTCTGGTTGAAGCTTTTTTAACACTATAATTGGGATGCCATCAGGGCCAGTTGCTTTACTGGAATCAAGGTTCTAGATTAGCTTGGCGACCTCATGCACGGATATTTGTATGTTACCTAGCTTGTTCTGTGTTATAGGAGGAAATATGGGGAGTTGATTGCCTTCGTCGCATAGGGTAGAATTAGCTGCAAAGTTCTTTGCAAATAGTTTGGCCTTGTCTGATGCTGACGAGATGACCTCTCGTCCATTGATAATGGTTGGGATAGAACGCACACTTCTGTTCAGGATCCTATTTGTTATTTGCCAAAATTGGTGGGAACGAAGCCGCTGATCAGCTACCTTGGATTTAACAGACTTGGCATGTAGCTCTCTTGCATTTTTTATTACTCTTTTACAGTGGTTGCCGACAGTCCCGAAAGCAGCATTAGTCTCAGTGCATCTATTACGTTGGTAGCTATAGAAAAAATTATTTCTGTGCGCGATAGCAGCAGCACATTCTGGGGAGAACCATGTCTGGCTGTTAGGTCTTTGTTGGAATTTTTTAGATGGTGTGAATTGGTCTATGCCTACAATTAACCATTCGGTCACATCTGATACTATAGATGACACTTCCTTCCTAAACATGGAATGCGGAGGTAAATCACATATGAATGTACGGGAGCTATCCTAGTCAGCCATAGAGTATCGGTATACAGTACGGTTGAGGGGTACGTCTGGGGACTTATTACATTCCGTTTTATCTTAACTGATAAAACGGAGTGGTCGGAAGATCCTAGAGGAGAATGAACGGAACATGAACATAGCTCAGGGGAAGTTGAGAGAAAAAGGTCTAGGAGGCGTGCATATTGACCGGGTGTATCGGCCACACGGGTGGGTTCGCGACCAATCTGAGTGAGGTCATAAGCAATTGCAAAATTATGACAAAACCTCTCCTCATCGTCTGTCTTATTTGAATGGGTCCGCCACTCCACGTTATGGACGTTGAAGTCACCACAGATGTGGATGTTAGCCGAGGGATGTGCAGACAGGATGTGGTCTATTTTCTCAGATATGCTCTTAAAGATAGTAACTCCGCTGTTGTGGGGCCGATAGAGGGCATATATAAATGCAGTGGTGTTAGCAAGTGCAACCCAGAAGCACATATAGGGTAAGTTAGGATCTTCTCTAGAGATATCCCTGCCACACGGGAAGCCATCTTTAATGTAGGCACATATTCCATGCCCATGGTGATCTTGGGGGTCAGATTTAGCTGTTAAATTACAGTATCTGTTAATTATGAACTCATCTAGGGAAGTGGTCGGCCCTATTCCAGTTTCGCTTAGAAATAATATGTTCAGTTTCGTCTCATGTAATTGGGTTTCAACCTCTGGAAGGTTGGAGCGTAGACCCCTGATGTTGGAGAAGGAGATTTCCGCCGTTCCCTCTTTACTAAATAATAACTTTTATATATTGTCTAGGCTGATTATTTCCTTACAAAACACCAATCAATTAACTAATATTTCATGACTTTTCGTAATTCTTGTATATGTTCCTAATTTCGACAATAATTTTTACTAATTTAAGCCCTCCTTATATCATTCCCCTTTACTTATATAATAACTTTGATATATTGTCTATGCTGAATATTTTTTTATAAACAAACCAATCAATTAAATAACATTTCGTCGTTTTTCGTAATTCTTGGATATGTTACTAATTTCGACAATATTTTTTTTATATAATTTACACACTCCTCGTCAACCTCCCTTACTAAAACTTTACTTTGATATATTGTCTAGCCTGATTATTTCATTAAAAAATCACAACTATCAATTAACTCACACTTCATCATTTTTCTTAATTCTTGGATATGTTACTCATTTCGACAATTATTTTTAACATATTTAACCAATATTATCACCCCCCACTACTAACATAACAACTTTGATACATTATCTGGGATGATTATTTCATTTCAAACACACAAATCAATTAACTCACATTTCGTCATTTTTCATAATTCTTGGATATGTTACTAATGTAGGCAATCATTTTTCATCATTTTAACCCACATCATTGCCCCACTTACTAAAATAATAACTTGAATATATTGGCTGGTCTTATTATTTCATTAAAATGCATTAAATAACATATTATCATTTTTCATAATTCTTGTATATATTACTAATTCCGACAATTATTTTTCATAATTTAAACCATCCTTATCGCCCTCTCTTACTAACATAATTACTTTGATATATTTCCTGGGCTGATTATTTTTATTTATAAACACACAATTGATTAACTCACATTTAATCTTTGTTAATAATTCTGGATATGTTACTAATTTCGACAATAATTTTTATAATAAAAAAGCTACATTATGCCTCTCCTTCCTACTTATATACTATAGTTGCTATATTGCCTGGGCGTATTATATCATTACAACACACACCAATCAAGTAACTCACATTTCATCATTTTTTATAATTCTTGGATATGTTACTAATTTCGATAAACATTTTCATAACTTTAACCCACTATGTCGCTCCCCCTTACTTAAATAATAACTTTGATATATTGCATGGGCTGATTATTTAATTACAAACAAATCGATCAATCCTGGGTATTCTCATAGTATATATGTTTCACCTATCTTATCCAATTCCGGGTGGAGCCGAATATTCTGCTAATATAAATCGTGCACCTATCTCATTCGATCCTGGGCGACGCTGGGTATTTTGCTACTATATGTTTTCCACCTATCTCGTTCAATACTGGGCGACGCTTTCTGATAGTATATATTTGCTCATCTCATTCATTCCCGGGAGTGACTATATGTCCGCCACCCCACTGTTGAAAATAGGCATTAAAGAAATTAATGTTTTAATCGTAAACTGTTTCAGTCATTTCCGGGACTTACTTTATATCTCCAACTCACTACTAAAAATATACATGGAATAATGTATTGTCTAAATAGTAAACTGTTTCAGCTATTTCCGGGACCGACTTTATATCCCAAACCCACTGCTAAAAATATACATGAAATAATGTAATTCTAAATAGTAAACTGTTTCAGCCATTTCTGGAACTGACTCATAGTCCCCACACCACTGTTGAAAATATACATGAAATAAATTAATTTATAAATCGTAAAATTTTCAGCCATTTTCGGCAACGACTTCTTATCTCCCATCATACTGTTAAAAATATACATTAAATAAAGTAATGTCCAAAAAAGTAAATGGTTGCAGCCATTTCTGAAACCGACTTCATATTTCCTACCCCAATGTTTAAAATATACATTAAATAAAGTAATGTGTAATGTGTAAACGGTTTCACCCATTTTAATATGCCCACTGTTAAAAATATACATGAAATAAAGTAATGTTTAAATCGTAAACGGTTTTAGTAATTTCCGGGATTGACTTCATATCCCGTAATCCACTGCTTAAACTATACTTGAAATAAAGTAATGTTTAAATCATAAACTATTTCAGTAGCTTTTCGAAAGTAATACATAAAAACATTAACACAGTTAGAGATTAGGCAACCATTGCTTCAGCATGAATTTCTGGGTGTAGTATCAGTTTCAGCATTCCAGTGACTTAAATCCCCCCTTTTCTGGTTTTGGACTAATAGAGGGGAAATCCTTCATTACTGATACAATTTTTATTTTTGTTATTGACCAGAGTGACCCTTTTGGGGAGCTGGTTTCCCCCTAAATTTTAACCGACTTATCTCCAATTCCGCCCTTGTGGGGAGGCAAGTAAACAAAAAAAATAATCAGAACGGACATTTTTCAGGGCATTTTATAATTAATCAGAAGTGACATTTCCAGAGCATTTTGTAATTAAATCAGAAATAACTTTTTGCAGTTACTTTTTTTAATATTAAAACTTGGGACAGATTTAGACACCAGGGTAGTTTTTTAACGTGGAGAAAAATTGTCTTTGTCGTAAATGATTTCTCTTCCACTGAGAGAGAAGAAATTGAATTGTAGCACATGAAGAGCAGATACTACACTTTGATCTTAGCCAAAACGCCAAGAAAGACAAATCATTTTTATTAGCTTTGCCTCAACAGCGACCCCAATTTTCTTTTTTTCTTCTTCAAGGTTTATTTGGAATATTCCCCCTTACCTTTTCCAGGGATGCGCAAACGGAGCGAGCGATAAGCGGATGATGATGACGATGATGATGATTATGATGATGATGATTACAACAACAACAACAATAACAGCAACAACAACAACAACAACAGCAATAATAATAATAATAATAATAATAATAATAATAATAATAATAATAATAATAATAAAACATTAATTATTTTATTGTTATAGTTCGATCTAAACATTCGTAAGTAGACACCAAAATGATGTGTAACATTTTTTGCATTAAGAATCACGTGTATTACTCCCGGTCCCTTCACTTTTCTATTATTTATAAATAAGATGAACTTGATCACATATTTGAAAACAGTATGCCATAAGGTTTATTTGAAAACTAAAAAACAAAAAACAAAAGGACTTATATAATAATGTGTTTGCACTTTCTTTATTTAATTCGTGCATTGCGATTTGAATATATCCAAATACAATGTTTGAAAGTAAAACTTATTCCAGGAAAGTTGAAATTCGTGAAATTTGGTTTAAAAAATAAATCTGGCAACCTCAGCCTAGACTATAAAAGTGATCCCCCCCTTTGATATAGAGTCGGTTTAGAATAAACTTTTAATAATATATAACTATTGTTGTTATTTTTTGTATAAAAAGAGTCGTAGTAATTAATTAATGAAGTTTTACGTGCATCGGTTCTCCACACAATGAAACGCTACGCAAAAAAGAGAATATTCGAAAGAAAGAGAGGGGAAAAACATATACTACAAAGAGGTGCTGGACTGAAAAAGTAAATAAAAGACTGTTTCTTAATCTGTGATGTTATTTTTTGTATGAAACTATGTAGCATAATATTACATTTTGAGTACTTATTAGTCTTTATTAATTTGTCTCTATTGAGGCAGTCCCATAATTAAAATAAACTAGGCACTGACTAAACTCCTTTCATTTAAAATTCGCACGAACCATGCAAATACACTTAGATTTCAGATTCATCACAACATCAGACGTATACTTTCTCATCTCGACGAAGAACCGAGAGTTAGGAATTAATACCACAGATAAAATGTGGAAAGAAGAATAAAGTCTTCGTTTATAAATGTGTTTTATACCGAAAGCCTCTAGAAAAAAAATGACTGTAATCATTTAATATATGTTATAAGATTATTTGGTTTCCTTATATTTTAAAATTTAATAGACGGCATAATCATGTTGATGAACCGGTTCCCGTTATATCATAGAAATTACGCGAAATTGAGCCGTGCCTAATACTAAAACGGTAAGGTCAGGTGCTGTATGTGGTCGGTGTCTGGAGAGAAAGATGGTGCCGCAAGGCTATTCTCATCCAGGGCACGCTGTATGAAATAATGCAGCGCCTCAGAGGGTTAAAGAACTGGTGGTTCAAATGATTTTTATCAATTATATAACGCTAATATTAATATTTATATTACGTTATATATTCGATAAGGAATGTTTATGACTCCTAAAAATTTCGCTCTAGCTCCAGTGAATGGGTCTTATTAGTGACTTATGTATGCCAATTAATTAATACATGTGTTCGTAAATGTTATCCATGTTTTTAGAAATTTCTGCAGTCTCTTGTAAAAATCACGAAAACTATTCTTAGGTTTTTTACATTCGAATAATTTCCAACAGTCTAAGTGATTTGGTTAATCACCATATTTGGAATTCTTACGCCTGGTCAATGTTCTTGAAAACATTTCATATTTGATCAGTTTCAACTGTAGACATTTTGATACAAGAGATTTTTTTGTACACATTTTGATCTCGTCCAATCATTTGTGGCTTTCTTCTTTGAATGAGATTATTATTAACTTTCCACCGACACAAACGGTACATTTTTTTGATGTTTCTCTGTAAGGGACTGATTTTCTGAAAATGTTATTCTCATTCCATTATGAAGGTATTCATTACTTTTTTTCAGAAAAAATAACTTTGATACTGATGTTGAATTAAACAACAAATCAATACATATGGATGTTCTATGGTCTATCACTCTTTCTCTCACACACACACACATATACAAATATATAACTTGCATATATACATATATATATATTTATGTTAAAACACACACGCATACACACACGTGTATATATATATATATATATATATATATATATATATATATATATATATACTAGCAGTTAACCCCGATTTTGCTCGAGCCCTATGTACTGTTCATAACTTTATGTGCATATATATATATATATATATATATATATATATATATATATATATATATATATATTAAAAGTTTGACTCAAGGTTACCTACATCTGAAATTTCAAGGGTTTGGACCTAAAATTTGCGGAAAAATTTGGTAGAGTCTACAAAAGTTTTCTGTTTAAACTTTGACTCCTTGGCAGCCGAACCTTCGCCCCCAAACCGACAAAAGAGCTTTCCTTATGTCCGAATATGCTCTATGTAATATTTCACATATTTAGACCAAAAACTGGCTGAGTAATTTGGTAGAGACCGAAGAGGTTATTTATTTAAAAACTTTGACCTCAATTTTGACCCCTTAACATTCATTGCTCTGAGCTCAAATAAAATTTAAAGTTTGATCCATGTAAATTTTCATGTTTAGGTCCAAAATAAGCGGAGGAGTTTGGTAAAGTTTTCAACGGTGGAATCGTTAAACTTTGACCCCTTGACAGCTAAATTTCTGGATTAAACCAATTAAAAAGATTTTCCTAAATCTCAATACCCCGTATGGAAAAATTCAAATCTGTAGATTTAAATTTGACCCAGTAGTTTGATAGGGAAATGTGCAAACAGACATATACACAGAAAAATCAATTTTACTTATATATATATATATATATATATATATATATATATATATATATATATATATATATATATATTATATATATATATGATAAAGCTCAACGTGCTATGTATGTTGCCTTTGCAGGTATAAGCTTCTATATGGTTTACTAAAATAACCCAACATCTTTGTCTCTGTCTACCTGTACATCTACAAGACTAAAGGAAATATGAGATAGTAAATTATGTAGAAAAAATATCAGTTTAAAATAATTTTAAAGCTATTTATATTGTTATATTAACCATTTTAAGGCTCTTTTTAAACACAGTCAACGACTGATTCTTCTGCTCATTTTTACTTTTACTTCTTCAAACATTCAAACAAATTACTATTTCTATTGCAAAGTTTGCATATAGCAGAGTTCTTTTTTTTAAATAATATATACATTTGCTTAACAATATTCTATTTAAAATAACGTTTCCTTTGCTAAAAAAAAACTTATTGCTCAATAACATTACATTTCTTAATAAAAATGGTCTAAGTCTAAGCGTAATTTATTGTTAATTCTTCACTGGAGTCGTTTGAATGTAAATTATCTTTAACGCTTTATATTTTAAAATAGAATAAAAAAAATGTCACTGGCATAATTGGCGTGATATTCTAAGATATCATAGATTATATTTCCAGAATTGAGGTTTATTATGCCAGGAGGACTGCTTCAGGGTTGGAAGAGTTGATCCCCTCACTTTCTTGCGATAGATCTAAAGATGATTTGGCAGGAGATCAACAAGAGTTCTAAAATTTCTAATGACGTGCAAGGAGTGCATATTAGGTCGAAGTAGGATTCTCAAATATGTCCGTTTTGTTACGAGACGCTAACGCCTCCAAATTGTAAGTGCGTATTAGCAAGTACATGAAGCATTTCCTCAATCAAAAAAACTCATCACGATGAAATATCTCTTTCCATCTAGTTTAAGTGTTCATCTGAGAACTTTAGCAAATTCTCTTCTATAGTTTGTGTTATAATTGGTCAAGAAACTGGGGATAATTTCGTTGAATTGTCTACTTTATATTGACAGTTGCCGAACGTTTACCTTGTGACGCCTTGCGCCCCTTAAATCTTGTCTTCTGACAAGCTGGATTGCGCCTGAAGCTAACTATCATTTGTTTTCGAATATGTTAATAGACATACAAAAGATGCTGAAGGTTTATTTATTGTTTAATCCTATTACATACTTTATTGTACTCAGCGCCATCGCGTTGCACTTATTTTTTTCTCTAAAAAATAGACACTAGCTGTTAAACAACGTCGGGCTCACCTGATGTCCTGCCAATGTGGATATGTCTTATTTAATATCTTTAGGGAGAAATATGGGTATTGATTAAGTGTGAAAGTGGTGCATTATTCGATAAGTCGATTGGTACTCTCATATCATTTGGCTAGGCAGTCCTTTTTTTTCACAAGAATTCTTTTTTTGTTTTAACGCAGGTAATATCGACAGATAGGAGATTTGTACTACAAACCAATCTTATAGACCCTCATTGACAAACGCCTTTACGTCATCAATATGAAAACAGAAGTGAAAGAATTTTTAGCACTAAATCCAGAAGTAGAAAGGTGTATGGCCGAGACGAGATTTAGTGGTTCCAGAAGTTCAAATACTTCAAGAATGGGAAATGTCATGATTAGTTGCTCTGACATTCAGAGAAACTTGTTCAGATCTATTAGAATCATTCTGAATGGCGTGGCCAGACTTCCAGGCATGAATAGCTTTTAACAGGAGTACTTGTTAATCTAGAAGAAGTTGGAGTGTATATACATATAGAGATAACCTCATCAGATATTTTCAGACCATATTTTAATATTCAATCAACGTATTCTTAAAACGCCTATTAAAGCAAGTATTAATATCAGTCCAGTATTTAACTGCAGCATTACGCGGATATTATAGCTTTGATTAAAAAAGGCTACTTACTCTAGTGTGAGCATAACTGTCTTATCTCATTTAGGTTGAACGATTTTGTATTATTCGCTAATATGATTAAGATGTTAATGATAAAGGCAGAGTAAAATTTCACGCTTAATGTTGGGTTTATTTTATGCTTTCTTTATGCCGAGGATTACACCGAGCAGCGATGGAGAAATAGTTTTATGCTAAGAACGATGTGATAAAATCTGACTGGATAGATCTTTCACAAGAGTATTCATAGGTCAGAAATCGTCTAAAAGAGAGTTGAGCTGTGGTTGAGTAAGGTAGCCCTTACCGTGGCAAACGTAGGTATGACATGAGGGATGCAAGCACGTGGAGTGCTTATGGCAATGGATGTAAGATGGTGCGATTAATATACAAAGAGTAAGCCCATGTATTCCATCCTTTGTGCATCATCCTACCAATAACCATCAGTCAAATTTTTATAGGATAATTATGAAAGCGTTGTTTCTATTGAAATGATATGTCACTACGGAATCGCATGCAATATAATGTTACAGTCTTACCTCAAATTTTGATGTAATAGTCTCTCTAAGTTTAGTAAGGTTATATTTCCTTGGCTAGTGCTTCCTGCCTGATTATATATACAAGTGGTTTCTTCCTCATACAGCGGATTTCGTTAGTGTTATAGCGGTTGTTGCAATATTTTGGAGTGATAATGGGGTATATATTTAATTGCCGCCCACATCGGCAATATTTGGCACAAGGCCTGGAAAGTGGGATACCCGCAGGCTCCCCTAAAGGAGGGGCACTCCTGCAATTTACCCAGGCGGTGTACCTCAGTCCAACAGGTGCTGGGCCGGTTCCCGGCCCCTCACCTGTTGGGCTGAGTGTCAAGTGGCGAATCCTTGACTTGTACTACCCTGTCTCGATGCTACCGAAGCCGCTAGGAGACATCCCATCACTATGGAGGAGTAATGGGGTATATATTTAATTGCCGCCCACATCGGCAATATTTGGCACAAAGCCTGGAAAGTGGGATATCCGCAGGCTCCCCTAAAGGAGGGGCACTCCTGCAATTTGAAAAATTGCCTGAGTAACACCGTCGGCATTCCCCGGACGGGGCGCCTCAGGCAGCAAGCAATAAACTTGCCCCACCGGAAAGCCCGGTGGCAAGGCCTGAGAGGGTGGAACTCCTAGGTATTACCCAGGCGGTGTACCTCAGTCCAACAGGTGCTGGGCCGGTTTCCGGCCCCTCACCTGTTGGGCTGAGTGTCAAGTGACGAATCCTTGACTTGTACTACCCTGTCTCCCTGCAGCCGAGGTCGCTAGGAGACACATCCCATTACACTGAGAGTAATGGGGTATGATCCCACACAGTTGGACGATTCTATTTATAAACGATGCTGCTAAGAACTGACGAATCAAATTAATTCACGTTCTGCTATAAACCAATCAGAAACCAGAATTGCTTCATAAATATTCAACCTTTTTCTGGAGCAATTTCACATGTTCTTTCCCGGGTTTCGACACGGTAAGAATATTTTGTTCTGTGGAACTGTCTACTACAAACAAGTCACCTACCAGGACTTGTGTGTAACAGCGAATCATTTGAAACTGTCATGAAACTCAAAATGGCTTACACTTCTAGAGCGGTGTCCTGTTCCCTAAAGCCTTGCAGTAATACTTAGCCTTTATTAGCTCCAGAAACGTAACATATAAGGGGTTCCAGTTAATCAATTTTACTAGAAAATAGATACGTTTACTCAGTCATAATTTCACACCAGAATAAATATTTCCAAAATGTAATTTTAAAGGATGCGCTCAATCGTGTCAATGAATGTAATCTTTTCCTGGATCAAAAGGGGTTGATCTCTTCACATGCCTGTATTTGTGCAGGTCGGCGCCTTTAAGTTATGAGGTTAAGAATTGAGGTTTTATTGCTGAGAAATAAATATCATATTAGCCAGCGTGTCATACTGAACTACAATAATGTGTTCTTATATATATATGTAGATTGAAGATTGGTTAGTTGAAAGGTTGTGCCTTTCAGGCCTTTCCAAAATGTTGTGTAGTGAAAAGTGCCTAAACATCATATACCAATGCAATAGGTATTACTCTGCTACAGCAGGCGGGGAAAAAATATGGTTGTGCTGCATCGTTAGCCTATTGACTATCCGTGTCGGATTTTAGCTAATTTTAGGAAAACGGAAGTTGAATTCACGGAACATTTTTTTTTTGGCGGGAACGGAGAAAAAATAACCAGATTATGTTTATTTACTTGTATATGAAAGCAGTACATGTCGTTGCTTGTTCATGACCATGCCGTTCTATATTCTCTAGTAAGATTAACTAATATGCGCGCGGTGCATACGTGAATTCTCAGCAAAAATGCATGCACCTTCATGTGCATTTAACGAGTGCTTTGGTTCCTTTAGGAATAACAGAAAAATCCTGATGCTTATAATCAAGTTCGGATTAAAACTCTGAAATTCAAATAAATGGAACACGGAAACTGATATGGACACATTATTTAAATGTAAATTTTAACATTCAATTATATATATATATATATATATATATATATATATATATATATATATATATATATATATATATATATATATACATATATGTATATATATACGCACTCATACACACACAGACACACACACACACACACACACACACACACATATATATATATATATATATATATATATATATATATATATATATATATATATATAACTATTTTCACATCCCAAAGAACGCCGAAGCCCACAAGACCCACGCCAAGTCAACAAACCGGAAACCTAAGACTCCAGTTTCGCCCTCATTTGGGCTCATCAGTCAGACATAACCGCACTCGGGATTTAAAACCCGGGCATCCTGCATGCAAGGCAAGCACTCTACCAACTGAGCAAAACCCCCGAGTGCGGTTATGGGTGACTGATAAGCACAAATGAGGTCAAACTGTAGTCTTAGACTTCCGGTTCGTTGGCTGCACAAAAACTCGCATCTTCTTAAAATAACATTTACAATGAGTAAGAGACCAAAGATATACTACAGAAAAAATAGAGGATTATAATTTTACGGTTTCTATTAGTATAGTGGACTATATTTCCTTAGGTTCCATGATGAGCATTTTCCATAAACCAGTAAGCACATTTAATCTTTTAATTAAATTATTTTTTTTTTCAATTTTAATGCAGTTTGGAATTTTATTTTTTAAAGTTAATTTTAATTTTTACGTTTCAATTTAAACTTTAAATTCTATTTTTTAGTGTGTCCAATCGGATGGATTAGCTTTTTAGAAAAAATTCGAGGATGATAATTAAAATTTATATAAAATAGGTTTCTTTAAACATTTTAAACAAATACACTTGACAAATATATGATTAGGTTATTGAAAGAGAAAATAAGCATATGTTATAGAGTACATCTAGAGAAGAACAAAGTCTAATATGGTATTTTATAAATAAAATGAATCATTATCCGTCCCAATTAGGCGTAAAAATATCGGATTTAAAAGTATCATTGTTTTATTCAAAGTTATCGGCTTTAGACTAGTTTACGAATTAGTTTGGGACAAAAACACTTCTGATAAGACCGGGATTTTTTTTTTTAATTTATGAATTAATAAAGCAGACTTTTCATAGGTGACACGAGAAATAGTTCACATATTATAATCTTAAATAACAGAAGCATTTATGTATACTCCCTTTTTTTCTCTTTTTATTTTCTTCTTTTTTCTGTCTGTTTGGCACCAAAAATTTAAAAAATTGTATCTGTTAAAATTTAAGGTTTAAATAAAATCGAGTTTTGCACGAGATCTTGTAATGTATGTGTCCACTTCGAGTTATAAACAGATGAAATAGATCGACAGAAGAAAGATTGATGTTGGGACCTTAAATCATTCCTTATTATCAGGTTTGAAACCGAAGTATCAATAACTCATCTCATCTAAATTTTATGAGCAAATATATATATATATATATATATATATATATATATATATATATATATATATATATATATATATATATATATATAAGTGAAATTGCGTAGTCTAAACACTTGAACTTTTAGATGTAGGTTATTTGGACATTAACTTAATTTGAGCCCTAATTTTAAGGGGTCAAAATAGGCATCAAATTAAAAAAAAATTGGCGTCAAATTAAAAAAAAAATGCCGTCTACCAAATTACTCAGCCAATTTTTGGTCTAAAGATTTGAAATTTTATATAAAGTGTATTTTGGCATAGGGCAAACTTTTTAATCCGTTTTTGGCCGAAAATGTGGCTGCCAAGCAGTCAAAGTTCAGTAAATTTAACTTTTGCAGTCTCTATCAAATTACTCAGCGAGTTTTGGGTTTAAACATTTGAAATTTTACATAAAGTGTATTCAGACATAGGACAAGATTTTACTCAGTGCGGGGGCAAAAGTTTGACTGCCAAGAGTGTAACAAACGACTACGCCAATTTAGTGTCTAAACACTTATAATTTTAAATGTTGTTTTCCTGGACATATGTCAAACTTGCTAATATATATATATATATATATATATATATATACATATATATATATATGTATGTATATATATATATAGAGAGAGAGAGAGAGCGAGAGAGATAGATAGATATATATAGATATATATAGATATATATATATATATATTCACATAAAGTTATGAACAGTACATAGGGCCCGAGCAAAACCGAACTGAACTTCTACCATAGTTGACATCTTACACAGCCTTACATTACAAGTGCATTTGAGAAGGGTTTTTTTTTACCACAAAAGTTGAAAAGCTAAGCGTATAAAATCAACTGCATGTTCTTTGTTATGACAGGGGCGCGTTCGAAATGAATATTTCTATTTGAAGAACAATAACATTATTGTATCTGGCGTTTTCATTTTAAATTAAAATTCAAGGACAAGCAATTAATCCATGCAAATAGTAGGGTCTTTAATATTACATCAATGTCTACATTTAGAGCACAAGTGAAGCATGATATTTGACTTTCGTATTTTAAACTTGAATTCAAGCCATTATTGCGGCTTGCACGATAGAATATTCATTTCATTGTTTTGACTCTCGATTGTGTATCCGTTAATATCTTATATGTTTTCATATAGAGTGATGTGGTTCTCGGTTGATTAACTGCGTCAAACTGTGTCGGATATATACTCGAGAGACAAAACAATGGTAAAAATATTATGTTGTCATAGCACTAGTCAATAATTTTATAAAACCAACAGTAAGTTCTGTACAGTGCAATATCGAAATATAATGTGAATTAAGTCACCGCGGGGAGGAATGTGAAGCCTCCCCCTCGGTGCACCGCGATGGCTTTTCAACGCAGGCAATCAATGGAATTTCACCGAATAAAAATATGGGAGTATGAAACAATCGTTGATCAATCTTCAATCCCAGCCAACGTCGGATCCTCTTGCTAGTATATATATATATATATATATATATATATATATATATATATATATATATATATATATATATATATTGCTAGTACATATATATGTATGTATATATATATATATATATATATATATATACTAGCAAGAGGATCCGACGATATATATATATATATATATATATATATATATATATATATATATATATATATATATATATATATACAGGGTGACCTAAAACACGTAATATCTTCATTATTTATTCACCGAATGCCCTTATTTTATAGGACATGGAAGAATCAACGACCGTGAGTACACCAAGACCCCAGTGGGAGCTGGGACAAAGAATACACTGTGTTAAATTTCGTTCGGATAAAACACTAAGAAACGGGGCCTAATTAGAGTTTGGTACCGTTTTTTGGGGTATCATCCTGTATATATATATATATATATATATATATATATATATATATATATATATATATATATATATATATATGCGCGTGCGTAAGTGTGTGTGCTTGTGTGTGTGTGTAAATTGAGATACATGGAGTAATTAACCATGTATATATTATCTATGACAAAATATATATATATATATATATATTTATATTTATATATATATATATATATATGTATATATATATATATATATATATATATATATATATATATATATATATTCAATGGAAACTATCCATACTTTCAATCATCCATTAGCACTGAAAACTCAATCCGTAAACTAAAATTTTAATTTCTAGTGTATCCTTGAAACTGGATGCCGCAAAGTTTGTGTCAACTAATTACTTAGATAAGCAACTTTTCGTCAGCCGTTCTGCCAGTTCGAAGATTAAAAAGACATTTTCGTCAGCCTGCCACTTCGATTCTTCTTTCGTTAAAACCGCATTTCATCACTAAATTCGCAAATGAAATGAGCGTACCCTAAAGAATGTACGTTTCGTTTGGTCGGTATTTCGGTTTTGTTTGATCGCAATTCCAGTTTACAGCGACGCGCACACACAGACACAAAGTGTTTGCACATTGCTCTCTTTTCTTTACCTAACTCTCTATGTAACACATAACAAACAGTGTGTGTATATATATATATATATATATATATATATATATATATATATATATACCTTTTTTCTTTGACTTATAAAGGCCCGAAGAGCACTCGAGGATAAGGGTTTAAGAATGTAAGATGGCAGTGCAGTAATCTTTAATGATGAAAATTTGGTAGAATTTGATTATTTATGGGGTCAGCTTAACAAGAATTTGTTTACATTGTATTTGAAGGTTACCTGTTGTATTCAACTGAAAAACAAGCCAGGGGAACAGTGTTTCTAACGCGGACAGTCTTAGGAAAGGAAATTGGATCATGGAATCTATGTTTAGATTTAGGCACAGGTAGAAAGAGGGACAAATGGTATATAGTGGTTGTAGCTAGTTGTGTGTTTTTGTGAAAGTTTTGCATCAGGGAACAATAGATTGCAGTTTTGCTAAGAAAATAACAGAAAAGCAGAGATACGGTCTGACAATATTTTTTATTTCGTTTAAGGAAGGTGATATATGGAGTCAGTAATTGCTAAAACAGTTTACGATCTAAAATTTACTTTATTATAAATTTTATAGAGGAATGTATATAAAGTTAGTCCCGGAAATGGCTGAAGCAGTCTACGATCAAAAATTACTTTATTTAATATATATTTTAAAGAGGGGTGGTATATGGAGTCAGTAATTGCTAATACATTAACGATCTAAAAATTACTTTATTATAATTTGTAAAGAGTATATAGAGTCAGTCCAATTTTTAGAGGGTATATTGAGTCAGTCCCGGAAATGGCTGGAGCAGTTTGCGATGTAAAAATCACTTTATTTTATATATATATTTTAAAGAGAGGCGGTATATGGAGTCAATAATTGATAAACAGTTTACGATCTAAAAATTACTTTATTTATATTTTAAAGAGGAGGGGATATAGAGACAATCCCGGAAATGGCTAAAACAGTTTACGATCTAAAAATCACTTTATTTGATGTATATATTTTAAACAGGGGTGGTATATGGCGTCACTGATTTCTAAAACAGTTTTACGATTTAAAAATTTACTTTATTATATATTTTAAAGAGAATGGTATATAGAATCATTGATTGAAATGGCTGAAGCAGTTTCCGATCTGAAAATTACATTTTTTCCTATATATTTTTAGAAGGGGTATATGCAGTCATATCCTCTACGGGCTGAAGCAGATTACAATTTGATAAGAACTTTAGGAGGGAGTATGCGGAGGCAGTCCCGGAAATGACTGAAGCTGTTTACGATCAGAAAATAACTTTATTTAATATATATTTTAAGAAGAGGGTAAATGGATTTATTCCCGGTAATAACCGAAGCAGTTTACGATTTTGAAATTACTTTATTTCATTTATATTTTAAGACATCAGCGTACATGGAGTCAATCCCTGAAATTGGTTGATACAGCTTACGATCTATAAATCAATTTATTTCATACACACACACACACACACACACATATATATATATATATATGTGTGTGTGTGTCTGTATATATATATATATATATATATATATATATATATATATATATTTAAGAGAGGAATATGTTGAGTCAGTTTCGTAAATGAGAGAAACAGTTTACGGTCTGAAAATTACATTATGGCATACAGGTTTTAGAAGGGCGAGGTGTATAGAGTCAGTCCAGGAAATAACTAAAAGAGTTCACGATCTTAAAATTGGAAGTATATGGAGTCAGACACAGAAAACAATTGAAATTGTTTATAATCTAAAAATTATTTTATTTCATATATATTTTAAAGATGAGGGTATATGGTTGACTCCCGGAAAAGTTTGAAACGGTTTACGATCTAAAAAAATAAACTTTATTTTACAAATATATATATATATATATATATATATATATAATTTTTTTTTTATATTTTTATTATTATTATTATTATTATTATTATTATTATTATAAATGTTATAATAATAATAATAATAATAATAATAATAATAATAATAATAATAATAATAATAATAATAATGATATGGTGGTATATATATATATATATATATATATATATATATATATATATATATATATATATATATATTTCCTCATCATACAGTTAGTCAGTCTTGGCGATTACCAGTTTGGGGCTCTATGATTTATCCCTCGGTGTTGGCGTAGTCTCACTCCATCACCCCAGGACTTTCCACCTTTACTCCAAACTTGCCTGCGCACTTTAGGTGCAGTATCTGTTGCGCATCAGATAGAGACCCTCTGAACCACCAATGCTCATGTCCAGTTGAGCGAACCAGATAGGCCGCAGCTTTTGGCCGAAAGTAATCTCAGCGAGGTAAACAGTCGCCCTATCGTGTCCGCTTCTACGACTTTCTTTTCTGGATGAGGTTCTATAGCCTTTTAAGGAAAACTGCAAGGCAGCAGTAGGATTTGAATCAGAGTTCCTATCTCTTAGCCTTTTGCTGTTATAAGGCCCACAAGGTAGTGGTTTTTGATTTTGGGCTTGCTTCCCCAACCAAACGCATCCACAAGACAGTGGGGTAGGGATTGGTAGTGTGTCAGGGCATGTCCACACATCGGTGCACCATAACACACTACCTCTGAGAGTCTGAGATCTCCTACAAGTTTAGCCTGGGGCCGCAAGGCACCCAGTTACCTTGTGTAGCATTGTGGGAGTGTTGATGATTGAGAGGCTCTGTACTGGCATGGAAGACATGCATAGCTGCTCCCTTTTCACCACGAGGTTAGCCAGCGGTGTTAGCTGGGAGCGAGGAGGAATGCAAGAACCATGCAGTCCGTAAGTCTCTCTCTATTTGTTTTTAAAGGAGGAATATAGAGGCAGTCGTGGAAATGGCTGAAGCTGTTTACTATCTAAAATATTACTTATTTTTCAAATATATTTTAAAAAAGGGGGGTATATAAAGTCAGTCCGAGAAATAGTTAAATCAGTACACGCGCTAAAACCCACTTTATTTAATGTATATTTTTAAGAGGACGGAGATTATGAAGTAAGTCCCGGAAATGACTTAAGCAGTTGAGGATCTTACAGATGATTTATTTTATATATACTATAAGGCGGCGGGTATATGGCGTCCGTAACCGAAAATATTAAAGCAGTTTACGACTCAAAATTACTTTTTTCATATATATTTTTAAGAGAAGGCAACATGGAGTTACTCCCGGGAATTGCTGACACATTCTGCCATCTAGAAATCACTTGATTATATATATATATATATATATATATATATATATATATATATATATATATATATATAGAGAGAGAGAGAGAGAGAGAGAGAGAGAGAGAGAGACAATAATTTTAAAGGGTGTATATGGAGTCAGTCCTGGAAATGACTGAAGCATTTTTCTATCTAAAAAATTACGTTATTTCTTATATATTTTTACGATCTTTTCTTTTGAATTCCTCTTTTTTTTTTTACATAAGCATCACCACTTATCAAGGCCAAGATGCCACTCAAGGATAAGGGTTAAAGAGTGTACAGTAGGCATTGGACAATATAGTAATCATTAGTAATTAAAATTTGGTAAATTTGATAACTTATATAAAACGGCTCATCAAGAACTTATTTACGTTAGACTTGAACACAACCATATTGTAGTCATTCGGAAAGCAGGAAAACGGAAGACAATTCCACCGGCGTGCAGTTCTAAGAAAAAAGCTTTTCTTCATGGAATCTACGTTTAGGTTCAGCCAAAGATAAAGAGTGGGTGGAATTATTGATAGTGTGTACAGCTAGACGAGTGTTTCTTGTGAAAGTTTGGCGAGGGGGGACCATAGATTGAAGCTCAGTCGAACACAGTCCATGAAAATAACGATACATCAGAGACAAACTCACAACATCTCTTCTGTGAGATAGAGGTTGCAAGGAAGAGAAAAGGACATCTCCTACGAGGCTACGAAGTTTATTTTGAACTCTATCAACGCAGGACAAGTCCTTTCTAGCAGCTCCTGCCCAGATGTGGCAACAATATTCCATCCTTGGACGTACCTGGCTCTTATATAGATAGAGAATAGCATATAATTGTGAAAGCAGGTAGATGGAAAGGAATTATTTTTATTCAAGAATACCATTGTTTTGTTCTATTTGGAATTTTCTACAAGCAATAAATATAAGAATGCAGTATTACATTTGAAAAAAGTAGCTCCATTATCTGAATCATATTTTAAGCACTATAAAACAAGAGAGAGGAATGAGTTATGCGAAAGATGTGCAATAAATTTCAGCAGTGTCTCATTTTCAATCCTGAGTCACGCTCACTCGTTACTCCATTTGAAGTTTTTGGAGAATATCCACGTCCGGTTAAGGAGACCTTCTCTCTGTAATCAGAAGGTGTGTCTCTTAGATTTGGACGTGATTTGTCTCTAAGGTGTTTTCTCCCCATATAATAACGATAGATTAATTTTAGTTGTTCCATTTTTTGTCCCCCAACCACAATAATTTGATTTTATTTTAGTCGCTCCAAACTTTAAAATTCGTTTCCCTGTAGTAATAATAATAATAATAAAAACTCCATTTGGTCTTTGAAAAGAGAGGGCAAAACCTGGTTGGCCGACTCTTCCCTACTTTCTATTTGTTTTCTCTCATTAAATATTTCCCCTCCGTCCTACTTTTTACCATGGATACAAAAATCTCAGTCTTCCCTTTTTCATAGCCATAACAAAGTTTTGTATCCCCCGCAAAAAAAATAATGAAATATACATATATATATATATATATATATATATATACATATATATATGTATACGTATACATATATATACATATATACATAATTATATATATATATACGTGTATATACATATATATACATATATATATTTATATTTATACACATATATATATCTATATGTATATATATATTTATATATATACATATATATATATACATATCTATACATACATATATTATACATATATATAAATATATATTCATATATATATATACATATATTTATATATACATAATCATGCTTATATATTTATATATATATACATATTTATATACAAATATTTATGTATATGTACATATATATACATATATATACATACATTTGTATATATGTATATATATATACATATTTATATACAAATATTTATGTATATGTACATATATATATACATATATACACATACATTTATATATATACATATATACTTATATATATATATATATATATATATATGTGTGTATGTGTGTGTGTGTGTGTGTGTGTGTGTGTGTGTGTGTGTGGGTGTGTAAAGTTTAAAAGATTAATAATTGTGAAATTATTAATAAGGTTTTCTTAGAAGGAAAACATAACACCATCAAATTAATATGTACGATCATTTTGGAAACAATATCCTTTTATTCCGTGAACAAAAAAACACTAAAAATTTACTAGCCTGTTCAAGTAAATATAGTTGGTGAATCTTTGTTTTTCAAATTTTATACAGCCTACTCGTTGCGCAAAACTTCATTGATAAGGATATATGCAGAAACCCCAACGATGATTAATCACATTTTGAGGAAATTACATCTATGGTTCTTTTCTCTCCCTTAATGTACTCATCAGACACTAATTCATCCTAGTTTAAACAAATACAACAGCCATGCCATGTGCACGTTTACGATTGACAAAATAAAATAGAGTGTCAAAAATTAAGTTTCAACTTTCTGTATTAATTATTCACACACATATATAGGTATATACATATGATACAAAATTCGAGTTTCACTATTAATTTTCTTCATATTCACGGTAGCAGTGATCCTTAGAATTACGTATTTTATTTCATGAATTGAGTAAAGTTCGATGTATTTATAAAGATCTTTAAGCAAATTGTTTATCTAGATACATTTTTCTGTTCATTTATTATTCATATTTCTGCTCGATAGAATACTGAGGTCTTCTTTGTTCAATATGTGTAATATTAATTCTGTGAACGCGCATGTATGACGCTTAATGCCTCTATGCTTATGAATGTCACCAAGTGCAGGTGACTCAAGGTCCATCACGTTCCCACCGTAATCTGTCTTCAGGCACCAACATTGGAATTAATTTATGGGGTCAGAAGTGGAATGAGAAAGTGTCAACATGAATGAAGAGTGTGACGATTTGTACCGATCTTACATCAATTCGTGAAACAAACATGGAAAAATGAATGAATTTGTAAAAGAAATGCCATCGTGTCTATGAAAGCACTTAATTCTTCTCAGTATAAAAAAACGTTCATATGAATATATTTGACAATTATTTATATTTACTTTTTAACTCACATAGAGAAAACATGATTAATAGCAGGACGCCCGGTGATACCCGGTTGTAAAGTTTGCATGATTATTATATATTAATTCACACCGAAACTTAATGCATACGCGTATTATTTTTTTCTAACCAGTTCACTTCTTTAAGGTAAGAGCAATACTCGTTCTGAGATCTAAATAAAAAAAACTAACAACAGTCGAAATCATCAGGCCAGCTTACCCCGATCTTAAAAAAGTATTTCCAAAACTAATTATTCTAATCACAAGAAATTTGCCCGGGGAACGATTCACGCATGCGCGTTCGTGAAACAATTGATAGCCAGATGAAAATCCGATTACTTCAACGTACCATACGTACCACGTATCATTTTTCAATTTTGACCTCTTTAGCCGCACTTTTACCAGGTGAAAATCGATTAGAACGTTTTCTTTATGCCTGAATATCCTATATACTAAATTGTATGTGTTTGGTAAAAAATCCATTGAGTATATAGGTTGAGAGTTGTCCTCACACGTACATTCTAACTTTTATAGATATATAGATAAAATTGCCAGTGTTTTTTGTTCTCCATATCCATTTGCATTTCTATGTTTAGTTAATGTATTTATTCATTTATTTATTTATTTATTTTTGCGTTTTTCTCTATTCTCAGACTCAATTCGTGACACAATAGTTTGTAATGCAAGCCAGAAATTTGAAAAGTGTTCAAATCTTTTCCTGGCCCCAATATACTTTATCGATACAACAATCCAAATCTCTATATCTATAAAAGTGAAAATGTGTGTGTGTCTGTGTACATTTCCCTACCAAATAACTCTGCCAATTTTCGCTCCCGAGGCTCGAGATATGACATAAAGGATATTGAGATTTGAGAAAATCATAAAACCTTTTTTGTGCCAGAAATTTTGCTGTCAAACAATCAAGGTTCAACGATTTACCACTTGAAATTTTAAATGTAGGTTACTTTGACATGGATCAAACTAATAATTTTATTAGAACCCAGAAAATAAGTGTTAAAATTATTTCAAAGTAAAAAAAAAAATTGATCTCTGCGGTCTCTACCAAATTACTCAGCCAATTTATGGTATAAACATATGAAATTTTACATAAAGAATAATCGAAGATAGGGCAAGCTTTTTACTCGGTATGGGTCGAAAATTTGAGCTGCCAAGGGGTCAAAGTTCAGAGTTTACCATTGCAGTGTTCTAGCGAATTACTCAGCCAATTTTGGGTCTAAATATTTAAAATTTATACATAACGGGTATTCAGACATGCGGCAAGCATTTTAATCAGTTTTGAGGTAAAAGTTTGGATCCAAAATGTCAAAGTGTTAAAGGTGACTTTTGAAGATTCTACCAAATTCATCCGCCAATTTTAGGTGTAAAAATCCTAAAATGTTGATGTACATAACTTATACATGGGTAAAGCTTTTTATTTTGATTTGAGACCAAAATAATAAATGTTAAGGGATCAAAATTGGGGTCAAAGTTTCAAAAAATCGACCTTTGCGGTCGCTGTGAAAATTCTCAGAAAAATTTTGGTCTATACATTTGAAATCTTACATAAAGTGTATTCACATGAGCAAAACAGGGCTGAATTGCTAGTATCTTAAAGAGTTTAAATCCGTGTGTGTGTGTGTATGTGTGTGTGTGTGTGTGTGTGTGTGTGTGTGTGTGTGTGTGTGTGTATCCATACCAAGTACTCCGTCAATTTTGAGTCTAGAGAATCGAGATTTGACATATGGGGTATAAAGATTTGGGAAAAACTTTTTAATTGGTTTTCGGCAAGAAATATGACTGTCAACTTCAACGATTTGACCTTTGAAAACACTACAAAACTCCTTCACCAATTTTGGGTCCCAACACATAAACGTTTAGATGTGTGTTCTTTGGACAGGGATCAAACGTTTTAACTGAGTTTGAGCCCAAAACAATAAATGTTAAGGGGTCGAAAATGGGGTCAAAGTTAAAAGTAATTTTACCTTTGAGCCAATTTTTGGTCTAAATATTTAAAATTTTACATAAAGGGTCTTCAGGCATTCGCCATGCTTTTTAAGCGGTTTTTGGTAAAAAAAGTTTGCTTCCAAGGAGTCAAAATACAAAATATTTGACTTTTGCGGTTTCTAATAAACTATTGAGCAAATTTTGGGTCTAAACATTTGAAACATTACATAACGGGTATTCGGACATGCAGCACGGTTGTGGGCAGTTTTTGTACGAAAATGTGGCTAAATAGAGGTCAAAGGTGAAGACTCTTCCAAACTCCTCCGCCAATTTTTGGTCTAAACACTTGAAATTTTAAATGGAAGTTACCTGGACATGGGTCAAACTTTTTAATATATATATATATATATATATATATATATATATATATATATATATATATATATATATATATATATATGTACATAAGCTTATGAACAGTAGATAGGACACGACCAAAGCTGGGCTGAACTATTAGGTTTCAATAATTTTATACACGGAACAAAGTCAAGAAAGTATGGTCCTAGCATTTTAAGAGATAAAGCATGAAATTACGAAATGAATTCAATGGATATTGATCCAATCGATTAACAAAAGGGTCTAATTTGTATTATATAAGATCAGAAGATTCTTAATTAGTTTGAATATACGGTGATCTTGTTTGTGATTAGTATGGCAACGGCAATACTTTGTGAGGATTCATCAAACTTTTATTGCATCATGAGATAAATATGCACAGCATTCTGAGTCTACGATTTATTTTTGATATTATACTTCCTAATTTATAACACTCAGTATTCCATGTTTACATTTTGTCACGAATAGGCTCCTATATGGTTAACTCTTTTAAAAAAACTGATTACATATAATGATAGAAGATGTATCGAGACACAGGGTGGGTATGTTTCATGTGGAAAAACTGTGGTTCATTAAAATTGTAGGGTCTGAGTTCGCGCCTGGCCCCCAAAGTGTGGAAATAAAAAATGTAAAAATTTAAAAAAAAAACGTTTCCAATGTTTTTTTTTTTTTATATAGATGTACATAATAATACTTTGATAAGTATGTTCTAACTTAAATAGGGATGGTATAATAAAATTGTGTGGTCTGCGTTCGCTCCTGGCCTCCACAGAATGGATATAAGCACAAATTTAATAAAGACTTTTCATATCTATCTGCGTAAGTATACTTTAGTAATTATGTTTCAGTTTAAAGAAATATGGTATAATAAAATTATTATTCGCGCCTGACCTCCATAGAATAGAAATATGTCACAAAGTTTAAGAACTTCTTTTTTATAGATCCACAGAATATTGTGATAAGTATTTCAGTGTATGGTATAATAAATTATGGGGTTTATATATTTTATTTTTACTTTCATCATATTTTGCTTTGGTTTCGATATCCTCAAATTCTAAGCTATCTCTTTACAACCCTTCCTTTTCATAGCCTATCATACTTTCATAAATCAGAGTCCATATTCTGTAAGCTGTTTTTGAACCAGTCAACGACGGGTACTTTTGCTAGTATATATATATATATATATATATATATATATATATATATATATATATATATATATATATATATATATGGGGGATGTATATGTATATATATATAATTATATATATAATTATATATATATATATATGTGGAAAACTGTAAATATATATTTGATTATTATTATAGTAAATAATACATATGTGTGTATATATATATATAATTATATATATATATATAATTATATATATATATATAAAAATATGGAAAACTGTAAATACATATCTTATTAATCTAGCAAAAAGTATATATATATATATATATATACTTTTTACTATAATAATTATTAAATATCTTATTATATATATTATATATATTATTAAATATATAAGTATATATATATTATTAAATATATAAGTATATATATATATTATATATATTATTAAATATATAAGTATATATATATATATATATATATATATATATATATATATATATATATATACTTTTTACTATAATAATTATTAAATATCTACAGACACTAGTGTTCTATCCTTTCGGGAATTATCACCGGTAGATATATTCGAACCCAGCATCAGATGTCATCTCAGACTCCATTAGCAAAGACCTAATCATTCTGCCGAATGTTAACCGAGAGAAATACTGTTAAAATTCAAACATTTATTTTAAAATATTTTCAATGTCTGTCAGAGTGATCTAATTATTATATGAGTATCTGCGCATATTTAACCATTAATTTTTAAATGTTATTATCGCCTGTCAGAGTGATCTAAACTTTATATGCTGAGCTGCTCGTACGAGCTTAATTGGCCGACTTTATTTCACCTTAAAGAGCTAAACGATAAGAAACGAGTTATATATATATATATATATATATATATATATATATATATATATATATATATATATACAGAGAGAGAGTGTGAAAGATAGATATAGATATACATATTTCCCCCACACCTCTGGCCTTGATAGAGGGCAGACTAAAACTTGTTGTTATGTTTTCAAATTATCTGAAATAACTGCATCGATGACTTGATTCCAGATATTTCACATATGTTATAGTTCCACCATTTTGGAAATAGTGTACCATTATCCATATCTCTAGTATACAAATACTTCTTAAAAACTGTGAAATTTACTTCATGCATGAAATATTTGGAATCAAGTCTCCCCTTGCTGATATTTCTGATTATCAGAAACCATAGCAGCAAGTTTTAGTCTCCCTTCCGTTAGAGCCAGAGGCTTTGAGGAAATATCAGATATTTTTTCATTCATATGCAGAACTAAGAAAAACATTGACTTTGACTAAAATATTTCATAGCTGTAAAAAAGTAACTATAAGAGCAAATGTCACGTAGACCACTACACAAGTAAGGATATTATTTTTCCAACGAGCCTTCATTTGCTAAATTGTGGTCAATAGTTGCTAAAAAGGTGATATATATATATATATATATATATATATATATATATATATATATATATATATATCTTTACTGGTAGCTAAATTGAATATTTAAATGCTCATATGTTTGGTTCTTTGGAATTTGCTAAATTGTGGTCAGTAGTTGCAAAAAAGGTGATATATATATATATATATATATATATATATATATATATATATATATATATATATATATATATCTTTACTGGTAGCTAAATTGAATATTTAAATGCTCATGTGTTTGGTTCTTTGGAACAAAACTGCATGAAAAGTTGCAGGCTTTTTGAACATTATGATGCTATTTTCTGGTTGTTTGTAAAAAAGAACCTTTATTCTCAAACCAATGAAATATTCAAAAATCGTCCTACATTTGTATATATAGTATCCTGCAGGCCATAGAGTTTTTATTATTCTATTTTACTCTTTACACTGATGTAATGATTTCGATTTGGGTCAATCTTGAAAATACTTCTTCCTAATAGGTATATTGATGCAATTGTAAAATGTTTCAACGATAGTCTCACCAGACTATCTTTTGACTAAAGTCTGCTAAAAACGTGTTCAAAGTAATTCGTATGGCATTACTGAACGAATATTTAGGTCTTCCTTCAAAAACAGGCATCACGATTTTATTCGGTAGCCGTATATCCATAAAATATTGCAGTAATGTGGGCACATCCGTAGCTCTTTATTGTCCTAAAGTTTCGTAAACGACCTCCCTAATGGAATGGTGTCCATGTTTCACTGCCTGCTACATGCATAAATGTAATAGTAATGTTAGCAAAACGTCCGATACACAAGTTTTCACTTCGAATGCTTGCTTTAAATATAGCTTCTAATTCTCATGAGCATCTGACAGTTCAACGGTAATGATTCTCGTTTTGATAAAGTATTAAAACATTAACTCGCATTTCCTTATTATATACTTATTACTTATTAAATATAAACATAAGTTAGTTTAAATGATAAGCTTTAATCTGTAAACTCAAAAGCCTCAAATTTACAAAGAAGATAAACTGGAACGCATATATAGAATATATTCCAAATCCTATGAAAAAAAAGAAGATTCCATTACTATGCTTGAAACGTACTTAATAATGTCCTATATCGTCGCTACGTCATATATGGCGTATTGTTGGCACACCTGGGTTGGTACACTAATAGCTAGCCTCCCCTTTTAGAAAGTATTCCAAATGACGAGTGGCGGATTTTATTAATCCCAGACTGTCAACTAAAGCACCAGACTTACTCTCACACCACAATGTTGCATCATTGTGTTTTTTAAATAACTATCTAAAATAATGC
>NC_136490.1:67191057-67208557 GCF_053919585.1 Euprymna scolopes | reverse complement strand
TGTATTCCCATCATTACGCGTCCTTTAAATATCACTTGTTGACTGATTAAAACATTTTTTCAGGTTCAACGGGTGACTATTTAGTTACATTGTTTAATAGAGAAACACACCAGCAAATTTACATGCACAAACACACAACACAACACACACACAAACACACAGACACACACAGACACACACAATTATATATATATATATATGTGTGTGTGGGGGGGCGTGTGTGTACATATATATAAATATATATATAAATATATATATATATTTATATTCATATATATATATAGATAGATAATTGATAGAGAGAGAGAGAGAGAGAGAGAGATCGTGTGAGAGAGAGAGACAAAAACGTATATCCTTGTGTATTAAATCGAATCTTATCAGTGAAAAATTCGATTTAGCAAAATCGAATTGTGCCTATTCATTCCCTTTTTCAAATCTTTTTATGTGGTGTCAATTTTTGGGGGAACAAGCAAAATGTTGTAAAACTGATTACTTTCGATTCCACTTATACACTTCTTCAAGGTATACACCTTGGAAAGTACACAGAATGAAGAAACCTACACAATTGTTAATATGTATATCTACGCATGCATGTGTGCTTGTGTGTGAGCACGCACGCGGGTGTGAAAGTTACGGTTGGCTTGATGATGTCCTTTGTGCCGCAAGAATATAACTTAAATGTGTGGGAGACAGTGCAAACAGATCAAGCTGATGGTTCTACTGATGTTGGTAACGACGACGACGACGACGACGACGACGATGATGATGATGATGACGTAACGTTGGTTTTACGAAATTGAATGCTTCCTTAGAGTTGTTTAAAAACCTTGGAAATGGGACGAAAGGTCTTTCATTTTTTTTTTTTGTTTATTAATTCATTTTCAGTTTACGTGCTTTACCATTTTTTATCTTCTTTATGATCGCTTCTTTTTTTTTTTTTTTTGGCAGCGTGTATAAAGAGAGAAAAATAGATTCATTCCAAAATAAAACCTAAAAATTATATTAAATTAGAAAAGTAAAATGAAAATTAAAAATATAAAAACGCGAACAGAAGGAACTAAGAAATGAGATGTTTTTATTCAATATATATATATATATATATATATATATATATATATATATATATATATATATATATATATATATATATATTGTTAATAGGTGTTTTTTTAAGGTTTATTTATTTATTTATTTATTTATATTGCAACAAATTACATCGTTTTTCACTTTTGTTCACATGTCAAAAAATTTTAGATCAACAGGAAGATTTTTTTTCAATTTTTCTCTTTTTTATTTTTAAATATTTATTTATTAAAGCTTCCAGTTTTTATATTAGAAAGCATATTGCATCCAGGAGAAAAAAAAAAAGAATAAAAACACATCTAAAAAAATTGGACAATATTTAATAATAAAACGATAACTTTTAGAATTCTTACAATTTTAAATATTTTAACAATTCAATGCCATTTCTTTTACATAGGAAAGAGAAACATATATTTATTTTCTCTTGTAAATTTCGTAATGTTTAAATTATAATTTTTCTGGCGGGAAAGACATTCTTATTTGTTGTAGCTGAATGAAATGCAAAAATATGCAGGCGTCAAAGAATTGAATAGATTTATTGAGGTTATGAAAAATGCAGATGGTATATTTTAATAGGTAAAATTCCTTTAAAAATATAAACAAAATATAATCCATAATATATCTATTTTTGTGTTGAAAAACATAAATACATATTTGCAATTAATAAATTCATGTAATTTGTACGATACTAAACACAAAATGTTTATATATATATATATAATTATTTTTTTACTATAATAATTAAATACCTACAGACACTAGTGTTTCATCCTTTCGGGATTCTTCAGTGCAGGGTGTCACAATTACTACCAGTCGAACGATTCGAACCCCGCGACACGAGACATCTCTGGCTCGATTAGCGGAGGCCGTATCCATTCGGCTACCATTAATCGTGTGAAATAGCGTTGAATTTTAAACATTTTAATTTAAATGTTCATTACGTCAGACAGACAGTGATCAAATCGTTATACGACGATCTACGCATAAGAGCTAAATTGACCGACTTTTATTCAACAGAAAGTGCTCAACGATAAGAAACGTATTTCTTAAAGGGGCTGTCATAATTATTTTTTTACTATAATAATTAAATACATATATACATATATATATATATATGCATATCTCTCTCTCTCTCTCTCTCTCTCTCTCTCTCTATATATATATATATATATATATATATATATATATATATATATATATATATATATATATATATTAGCAGGTCCCTCGACTTTGCTCGGTCGTAAAATACGCATAAATATTATATTTCCTTAATACAGAAACTGAGGCATGTGCATGTGATGTTTATGTTTTTTCTTAAATCGTTCACTTCTTGTGCGTAAAAAAGTTACTAGAGCTGAGATCAAAACCAAACCTCAAGTACAGTGAGTCAGGTACGATAACAATTAGACCAGCATGTATGACATTTAAAAAGTGTTTTGAAACCCTAATTCTTAACATGAGTTATTTGCAATGGGAGCAATTCACGCATGCGCATTCGTAAAAAAAATGTTTAAAAATAGCAAACAGATAAAAATCCGACGACTCTCACATAACAATCTTTTTCAATTTTTACACTTTTGCACTCCTGTTTTTCGCATGAAAATGGGTAAAAAACTTTTCCACATATGTCTGAATATCCTATATACCAAATCTCTAAGTCTGTAGATAAAAAATTCGTGGATTACATAGGTTTAGAAGTACTAATACGCGTCCTAAATTTAAATAAAGGTTGTTTTCAATATATAATTATCCACTAACACGTGTTTTGTCACGTACGACTCATCTGAGTGGCTGAATCTAGCGGGATTCTAAATCGATACTCCATGGTAAGAGGCGTAAGCCTCTTCCATCAGGCTATCTCGCTGAATATATTGCGATTCATGTAGATGTCATTTATTTTTTTTTTTTTTTTTTTTTTTTTTTTTTTTTTTTGTTTTTTACGACATTTATAACGAATTCAATTATGTATACTAAAGTGCATTTTTGCCTAAATGCGAGTTGGGAATAATTTTCCATTTGACCAATTTAGTACTCCCTAAAGGGGACGCAGCACATGTATTGTTTTTAAAATATAATTATCCACTGAGACGTGTTTCATCGTCATTCAGAGTGACTGAATCTAGCGAGATTCGAAATCGGGATTTGCATGTGTGTGTTGGAACGCTTAATCCCAAACAAGTGTATTTTTTTTTGTAAATTTGAGTTATTATATTTTTTTTATACAAATAAACACTAGATATAGCAACTATAAAACTACTGGTCACATAACACTGAAATTAACAGGAATAGTAATCAGGCATTAAGAATAATTAAGCAAGAGTAAACTTTTTTGTTAGAATGGATAAGTGATGCGTACAGCAGTTGACAAGTTGAAATGCAAAATGTCCATTTGAAATTGCTGATATTTCTAATACTATGTGCACGTGCAAACTTATCCTATGTAAAAAAGCTTTAATATAGCACGTTAACCCAAACGTTAGAGAACTATATGCATAGTAGTGATTTCAAGTGTATATATATATATATATATAAATATATATATATATATATATATATATATATATATATATTTTTTTTTTTTGTGTGTGTGTGTGTTTTTGAGGACCACCGTTTTCTGGCATAAAATCGCTGGTATCATCACAACTTAGTACCTATTTTACGAAGCTGTTTATAGGAATAATTTAAATAATATACATGGCGTTTTGCGGTAAAGATAGCGTAAATATCATTAAAAAAATGCAATTACTCTTCGAAATTTTTTTCGTATTTGAGTAGTTAAGCCTAAATTCCTTTCTTTTTTTTCCAAAATTAACATAACGATTATATAGTTGTTTCTGCTGTATGAATCAGGTGCTGTCAAGTATTGAAAATTGATACATGCTGCAAGAAAGGAATCGTAAGGTGAACAGCATATTAGAATTCGGAATATAGACGTGTTGTCATTTATTTATATGTGCTCTCTAGTTATATTTAACATACACGGAGCTTCATAAATAAAAACAAAATTGGCATAAATAAAGTGTAAATATAATTGAATAAGCATATTTCTCCCACCTATATATTTTGATCAATGCAGAATTCGTATTTATTACTATATTATATTGGACCCAATATATAGCAATGGTTTTATAAGTTTAAAAAAAAATGACACGTGCACCATCAGCGAGAATCCAAACTTAAACATTTACCTTACGATTTACGGTTAATAGTTGAGCAATGAAAACTTGTTTGATAAAAACTAAAATTAAAACATGAACCATTAGCTATTATGTTACGAATGCGTATTCGTATTAGCGCCGTTCGACTTTCACCTTGTAAATTCCATTTCTTAAATGTTCACATTTTGCGCCGATTTTCCCCGGCTAAAACATAAATACAAAATGTTGCATGCATTCGAATACCCTATATATAAAGTTTCATGTCTGTAGACTAAAAACTGAGAGAAGAGTTTGGTAGGCAATTTTTTTTAAACTAATATATATACGCATACATATATATAGATATATATATAAAGAGGTTTGTGTTTACGATAACTTTTTACGCAAATTTATGCAAGTATAAATCATATACAATATCTGTATGAATATAATTAATTGTGAGTGGTAATTAAAGATGATCATGCCCTCACAAAACCGAAAACACAAAGAACAAATAGGAAATTAATTCAAATAAATGTTTCAGAGAATATGAAAATTAGCTCGATCTTTTGCAAATGAATGCAATTACACGACCCATATTTAACAAAGTTGTATTCTCTTTTTTAAATAAATAGGAAAAAGGGTCTGTAAGATGAATATAAATACACAAAGCAACACAAACGTATGTGTATATATGTATGTATATATATATATATATATATATATATATATATATATATATATATATATATATATGTATGTATGTGTATGTGTGAGCGCGTATTTATTATTTTGATAAACGTTTCTAGGAAAATATAAATTTTATCGAGACAAACTCATTTAAAACAGCTCAATTTGGATTGCATGCAGCATAACCGTTATACATACTTTTAGTTCTGTAATGCTTTATTTTCACTGTGAGCAAACACTCCTAAGTCAACGCTCAAACACTTGTAAGGTCAATACTAATTTTAAAGTTTTACCCCTTATCAGCAATTTTACCGGTGCTCCAAGAAATAGGCAAATTAGAAACCTTTTATATTGGCCCTCGCATAGGCATTACTGTGAATATTAAACAGTCTGTTTTAATAAGTTTTAAATAGAGGAGTTTTTTTTTAATATCAATATCTCAACAAAAAAACAATGAAATTTATAGATATATAGTTTTGCCCCATATTAATATACGTATGCTCACTGATATTGTTTTGTGTGTTAATTTTATTTCATATGTACGTATATATATATATATATATATATATATATATATATATATATATCACTGAATGTAATTATATATTTATATAGTACTGAATTTAAATATATATATATATATATACGTATATATAGATATATTTAAATGCAGTACTATATAAATATATAATTAAATTCAGTGATATATATATATATATATATATAGTACTGAATTCAAAAATATTTTTGATGACTTCGGTGTCATCAGTCGGAAGAAATCAAAATATCTTGCGCTACAGTCGCGTTTGTGCTCTCATTAAATAGATAAGCAATATGTATAATTAAGCCACTTCAATCCATTAATACCATTGCCCATTAAAAATATGACGGCAAGTTGAAATGAACATTTTGAATTCTAACTTGCCGACATATTTTTGTACGCGTAATTCATCCGTCCAAACAAAGAATTCACTGGTTATAAACCATACTTAGTGTATGGGTTCTATTTCTTATTATTTTAATTGTTATGTGATCAGCTTTTTAAAAGTTTTTTTCCATTAAATATTTGCTGCACCGACACATACATACAGACACCTACAGTTTTATTTATATAGATAAAATTTAACGGGTGCATATACATATAGATACACAATATATTTCTTTGTACATGGCACACTATCAAAGTAACCAGCGGTAAATAATACATTTTTTTAATCACAGCTATAGTCCAAATTATGAAGCACTTTTAAAAAAACTCGGATAAAAGTTTTAACCTACACAATTTAAGGTAAACTATTGCACAGTGAACAGCAAATGTAAAATATTTAACGGTAGATTGTAGTATTCATTTGCATTAAAGTCTTTTTCAAGTGGTTTAGCCGAGTTTCATACTAAATTTATTTCAATGTGTAAAAAGATTCATTGTCATACTTGAAGTTGTTTCTTATTTTTTTAGGTAATGTTTGATTGCCTCTAGTGCTGTAATAAGAATATTAAATTCAAAATGACTCTAAAAGAAGCAGCTTTCAAAGATTAAACCAAAAAGGACAATGCCGTAAAAGGCCTCGTGGCCGTAAAAAGTCAGATAAAAGATCAGGTCGTAAAATGTCAGATAAAGGATTAGGTCGTAAAAAGTCAGATAAAGGACAAGGCCATAAAATGTCAGATAAAGGACAAGGCCGTAAAAAGTCACATAAAGATCAATACCATAAAAAGTCAGATAAAGGACAAGGCCGTAAAAGGTCTTGTGGCCGTAAAAAGTCGGATAAAGGACAAGTCCGTAAACAGTCAGAAAAAGGAAAAGGCCGTATAAAGTCAGAAAAAGGAAAAGGCCGTAAAAAGTCAGATAAAGGACAAGGCCATAAAAAGTAAGATAAAGGACAAGGCCGTAAAAAGTCAGATAAAGGACAAGACCGTAAAAAGTCATATAAAGGACAAGGCAATAAAAAGTCAAATAAAGGACAAGGCCGTAAAAGGCCTTGTGGCCGTAAAATGTCAGATAATGGATATGGTGGTAAAAAGTCGGATAAAGGACAAGGCCATAAAAAGTCAGATAAAGGACAAGGCCGTAAAAAGTCAGATAAAGGACAATGCCGTAAATTTCCAGATGAAGGACAAGGTCGTAAAAAGTCAGATAAAAGAAAAGGCCGTAAAAAGTCAGATAAAGCACGAGGTCGTAAAAAGTCAGATAAAGGACAAAGCCGTAAAAGTCAGATAAAGGACAAGGTCGTAAAAAGTCAGATAAAGGACAAGACCGTAAAAAGTCAGATAAAGGACAAGGCCGTAAAAAGTCAGATAAAGGACAAGGCCGTAAAAAATCAGATAAAGGGCAAGGCCGTAAAAAGTCAGATAAAGGACAAGGCCGTAAAAAATCAGATAAAGGGCAAGGCCGTAAAAAGTCAGATAAAGGACAAGACCGTAAAAAGTCAGATAAAGGACAAGGCCGTAAAAAATCAGATAAAGGGCAAGGCCGTAAAAAGTCAGATAAAGGACAAGGCCGTAAAATGTCAGATAAAGGGCAAGGCCGTAAAATGTCAGATAAAGAACAATGCCGTCAAAAGTCATATACAGGACAAGGCCATAAAAAAGTAAGATAAAGGACAAGGCCATAAAAATGTCAGATAAAGAACACGGCCGTCAAAAGTCATATACAGGACAAAACCATAAAAAGTAAGATAAAAGACAAGGCCGTAAAAAGTAAGATAAAGGACAAGGACATAAAAAGTCATATAAAGAACAAGGCCATAAAAAGTCAGATAAAGGACAAGGTCGTAAAATGTCAGATAAAGGACAAGGTCGTAAAAAGTCAGATAAAAGAAAAAGCCGTAAAAAATCAGATAAAGGACGAGGTCGTAAAATCTCAGATAAAGGACAAGCCGTAAAAAGTCAGATAAAGGAAATGGCCGTAAAGTCAGACAAAGGACAAGGCCGTAAAAAGTCAGATAAAGGACAAGGCCGTAAAATGGCAGATAAAAGACGAGGTCGTAAAAAGTCAGATAAAGGACAAGGTCGTAAAAAGTCAGATAAAGAACAAGGCCGTAAAAAGTCAGATAAAGGACAAGGCCATAAAATGTCAGATAAAGAACAAGGTCGTAAAATGTCAGATAAAGGACGAGGCCATAAAAGGTTAGATAAAGGACAAGGTCGTAAAAAGTCAGATAAAGGACAAGGCCATAAAAAGTCAGATAAAGGACAAGGTCGTAAAATGTCAGATAAAGGATGAGGTCGTAAAAAGTCAGATAAAGGACAAGGCCGTAAAAAGTCAGATAAAAGACAAGGCCGTAAAATGTCAGATAAAGGACAAGGCCATAAAAAGTCATATAAAGGACAAGGCCATAAAAAGTCAGATAAAGGACAAGGTCGTAAAATGTCAGATAAAGGATGAGGTCGTAAAAAGTCAGATAAAGGACAAGGCCGTAAAAAGTCAGATAAAGGAAAAGGCCGTAAAAAGGCAGATAAAGGGCAAGGCCATAAAAGTTAGATAAAGCACAAGGCCGTAAAATGTCAGATAAAGGACAAGGTCGTAAAAAGTCAGATAAAGGACAAGACCATAAAAAGTCAGATAAAGGACAAGGCCGTAAAAAGTCAGATAAAGGAAAAGGCCGTAAAAAGGCAGATAAAGGACAAGCCCATAAAATTCAGATAAAGGACAAGGCCGTAAAATGTCAGATGAAGGACAAGGCCGTAAAATGTCAGATAAAGGACAAGGTCGTAAAAAGTCAGATAAAAGAAAAAGCCGTAAAAAATCAGATAAAGGACGAGGTCGTAAAATCTCAGATAAAGGACAAGCCGTAAAAAGTCAGATAAAGGAAATGGCCGTAAAGTCAGACAAAGGACAAGGCCGTAAAAAGTCAGATAAAGGACAAGGCCGTAAAATGGCAGATAAAAGACGAGGTCGTAAAAAGTCAGATAAAGGACAAGGTCGTAAAAAGTCAGATAAAGAACAAGGCCATAAAAAGTCAGATAAAGGACAAGGTCGTAAAATGTCAGATAAAGGATGAGGTCGTAAAAAGTCAGATAAAGGACAAGGCCGTAAAAAGTCAGATAAAAGACAAGGCCGTAAAATGTCAGATAAAGGACAAGGCCATAAAAAGTCATATAAAGGACAAGGCCATAAAAAGTCAGATAAAGGACAAGGTCGTAAAATGTCAGATAAAGGATGAGGTCGTAAAAAGTCAGATAAAGGACAAGGCCGTAAAAAGTCAGATAAAGGAAAAGGCCGTAAAAAGGCAGATAAAGGGCAAGGCCATAAAAGTTAGATAAAGCACAAGGCCGTAAAATGTCAGATAAAGGACAAGGTCGTAAAAAGTCAGATAAAGGACAAGACCATAAAAAGTCAGATAAAGGACAAGGCCGTAAAAAATCAGATAAAGGAAAAGGCCGTAAAAAGGCAGATAAAGGACAAGCCCATAAAATTCAGATAAAGGACAAGGCCGTAAAATGTCAGATGAAGGACAAGGCCGTAAAATGTCAGATAAAGGACAAGGTCGTAAAAAGTCAGATAAAAGAAAAAGCCGTAAAAAATCAGATAAAGGACGAGGTCGTAAAATCTCAGATAAAGGACAAGCCGTAAAAAGTCAGATAAAGGAAATGGCCGTAAAGTCAGACAAAGGACAAGGCCGTAAAAAGTCAGATAAAGGACAAGGCCGTAAAATGGCAGATAAAAGACGAGGTCGTAAAAAGTCAGATAAAGGACAAGGTCGTAAAAAGTCAGATAAAGAACAAGGCCGTAAAAAGTCAGATAAAGGACAAGGCCATAAAATGTCAGATAAAGAACAAGGTCGTAAAAAGTCAGATAAAGGACGAGGTCGTAAAAAGTCAGATAAAGGACAAGGCCGTAAAAAGTCAGATAAAGGACAAGGCCATAAAAAGTCAGATAAAGGACAAGGTCGTAAAAAGTCAGATAAAGGACGAGGCCATAAAAAGTCAGATAAAGGACAAGGTCGTAAAAAGTCAGATAAAGGACAAGGCCATAAAAAGTCAGATAAAGGACAAGGTCGTAAAAAGTCAGATAAAGGACGAGGCCATAAAAATCAGATAAATGACAATGCCGTTAAAATGTCAGATAAGGGACGAGGCCGTAAAAAGTCAGATAAAGGACAAGGTCGCAAAAAGTAAGATAAAGGACGAGGCCATAAAAAGTCATATAAAGGACAAGGCCGTAAGAAGTCAGATAAAGGACAAGGCCGTAAAATGTCAGATAAAGGATGAGGCCGTAAAAAGTCAGATAAAGGAAAAGGCCATAAAAAGTCAGATGAAGGACGAGGCCATAAAAATCAGATAAAGGACAAGGTCGTAACACATCAGATAAAGGACAAGGCCGTAAAATGCCAGATAAAGGACAAGGCCGTAAAAAGTTATATAAAGGACAAAACCGTAAAAATTCATAAAAAGGGCAAGGCCGTAAAAAGTCAAACAAAGGACACAACCGTAAAATGCCAGATAAAGGACAAGGCCGTAAAAAGTCAGATAAAGGACAAGACCGTAAAAAGTAATATAAAGGACAAGGCCGTAAAAAGTATATAAAGGGCAAGGCCGTAAAAAGTCACATAAAGGACAAGGCCGTAAAAGGCCTTGTGGCCGTAAAAAGTCAGATAACGGCAAGTCAGATAACGGCAAGTCAGATAACGGCAACGCTGTAAAAAGTCATATAAAGAACAAGGCCATAAAATGTCAGATAAAGGACAAGGCCGTAAAAAGTCTAGAAATGCCAAGGAAGACAAATATTTTAAAAGAGCATCCCTAGCAGGCAGTAAGAAAAATTCTTCAAGACTTGCTGCTGAACTTAGGAAAGATGCAAACAAAAACATAGCAGCTCGAACAGTCAGAAGAAGGTTACTAGAATCGGGATTAAAAGGATGCAAAGCAATGAAGAAACCATACTTATCTCAGGCTGACAAGACAAAATATTGGAATTAATTTTTAAAAAACATGGAAGTGGGACACCTGATGATTGGGCGAACATTTTCTTCTCTGACGAAAATAATTTAGATAAAATAAAAGTTTCTTTTTCCCAAAGTTTCAAATGGACAATTGAAATTCTTATGTGAATACATATTCATAACATGCATGCCATTTTTTTTTCATTAGATTTTTGACAACCATGGAGCGGTGTATGTTCACCGTAGAGAAGGAGAGATATTTAACCCTGATTGTGTGGTCCCAGTTGCTATATTGAGAGGAGGAAGCGTAATGGTTTGGGGCTGCATGCCCTCTTCAGGCACTAGACTGTGTACACATGTGAAAGCAGAATGAACTCCACAATTCATACAAACATGTTGGCCCAGGTTTTTCAGACGTCTTTGGCTAAAATATTTAATAACAACATTCCAAGTGACGTAACAATACAACTAGGCAATTTACCATGCATTGCGTCAACAGTTTCAATGGGTGGGTTCGTTAAATAAAAAGGATTACAGTGATGACGTGACCCCCTCAATCCCCAGACCTCAATCTCATAGAAACAGTGAGGTCCAATCTCGGGAAAAGAGTGAAAATGCACAAATGTTCATAGAAAATAGCACAAACTTAATGAAAATGACAGAAATAGATCCTACCACGTGCAAAAATTTAGACAATAATATGTAAAAACGAATAAAAGTCAATAAAAGGATATGTCACCAATTGAGTATTGTTATAATAGATTATTAATGTTTACTCCAATATTCTTAATTATATAGTACCAGCTGGACCCGTGGAAATTCCACGGTAGTAAAAATCTTTTAAAACACATCAGTAAGAAATTCCTTATTGTTATATTACAAAAATGAACGTATGGAAGCAAGTAGAACAAAGAACTTTTATTGAAGGTCAATGCGATCGTAACTGATGCTCTTGATATTGTCAGGAAGTACTGGTGATGATTGAGGCGGTGACAGGGACGTCGATCAGCTGCTTGGAGTGAGAATAGTGGTCACTCAGCAGGTTCTTGGGAGACAGACTGTGAATTAAAAAAAACTGTGACATTGTTGACATCGATTTTGTGAAAGTTCTGATGACCCCAAGTTGTTTAATATTTCAGGAGATTTTGGATTACACGTGTGAGTAATGAATAGGTCACAGAAAACTGCCATTGCATCTTGATAAAGCTGTTGTAGATTCCTAGGACTTCCTGTAAATGTAGATGGTAGAATAACTGGTACACTAGAATAACCATCTTCATTCCTTGCTAAATGATCCATTAAGCCAGAATATTGAGCAGCTCTTGGTTGACTTTGATAGCTTTTAATGCAGTTAAATAGCAACCGTCAACTTTTACATATGCAATAGACTTTTCTATTTATTGTACATTTTATTCAAGGAAGATTTGAAAATTCACAAATATTTTTAAGTCGAATTATTGATATGGATTTCAATTAAATAAAATATACTGTAAATATTTTAATAAGGAATAGATAATTATTTAAATCATAATTATTGAAACAAAGTATTTTACTGCATAAAAAAACGGTTATGGGGAGAAGGGTTAACTATTTTGAACCTTCACCTAAATAACGATTTAATGAAAAAATGTTTAAAATGTTCTTGTATCTGTTTTATAATTTTTGTTAAATAAACAAATCAATAAACTTTGATAGCACTATTGTAAGAATCATACTGAAAGCCATTTTTAATATGGGGAGGGGGTAACTATTCTTAAACTACACTTAACAATGTAAAAAAATAAGGAAAAATATATGTATGATCAATAAATATTTCTTCAGTTAAATAAAATATACTGTAAATCTTTTAATAAGGAATAAATATTTATTTAAACCGTAATTTTTGAAACAAAGTATTTTACTGCATAAGAAAACGGTTATGGGGAGAAGGGTTAACTATTTTGAACCTTCACCTAAATAGCGATTTAATGAAAAAAAATAATGGTCTTGTATCTTTTTTTAATAATTTGTTTTAAAATAAGGAAAAAAAGTCGTTGATACCGCTATTGTAAGAATAATGCTGAAAGCCATTCTTAATATGGGGAGGGGGTTAACTATTCTGAAACTTCACCTAACAATTTAATAAAAATAATGGAAAAATTCTTTGGTTAAATAAAATATACTGAAAATCTTTAAGTAGGAAATAAATATTTCTTTAAATAAATTAAATCGTAAGTAATGAAACAAAGTGTTTTATTTCATATTTAAAAAAATTGTTGTGTCGGTGGGCATTAGAAGATGATGACTGCCTGTAAAAGAACCAAAATAAAACGAACAAAACATAAGTAATAACTATGTAAACAACGTGAAGCTGCATAAATGTTACAAACTTACTCGATTCGGCATTAAATAACGCGATAAAGGATTGATATGCCGTCAAACAAAAACAAAACAGAACAAGACGTAAAATACGTTTTGACTATGTCTTATGTCTTGTGTATTTGCGAATGGTGACTTTGGTGATTTATTTAATAAAGTCATTCTTGACTTTTGTAACATTTATTTATAAGCATATTTTTTGTTATGTAAGGATCACTCAAAAGTAAATAAAAATAAAAAAAAAGATAAAGTGGCACAGTAAAAAAAAACGAACTCGTAACGTTAAATGTAAAAAATATATTTATTACTGAATAAAATAGAATAAGCGTTCCGTACTACAGAAGACATCGTTAAAAATGTAAGTAAAATACTGTACTATTTAAACTGTGGAACGATACCTTCTATGTATAATTGTCTTTAAAATAATCCGGAATCATAAATAGACAGTTCATATATATATATATATATATATATATATATATATATATATATATATATATATATATATATATATATATATATATATATATATTGTTCAGGAAGTTTTGGGAAATAAAAGGGTTTAATGATTTTTAACTAAGAAAAATTGAACAATAAAGGGAGATAATTCACATTAATTAATGTTTGCGATGATGATGGCGCGTTTCATTAATTAACGTGACACCGTAGGGACAAGCATATTAATATATAGATTCTTAATTATATAAGTTTGAATCGTAATGTTGATTTGTCATTGGTGCTCGATAATTTTGACCAAGGCTGTATATTCTCAGCAACGCGGTGAAAAACATGATTGCATGAATTTTCTTAAATTAAAAATTTTAGGCGATATTTCATCCAAATTTGGCTTGGTGAAAGAGAACAAAAATACACACAATAATCATTTCTGGTGATCTACAGAAAAACATAACCGTTGATTTTTTTTTTCTTTCTATTAGCGATAGATATGAAAATTACGTAACCAGCTATTAACATCAAAAGTGTAAGGAATAAAAGAGAAAGAAATAAAAAGTTCGATACATGGAGATTAACAAAACAGGAAAGAAAAGCGTCCATATCAAAAACGTACCCAAAGAAAAGAAGGAATTATCATAGCAGATATTTGATATCTATTATTCGTCCGGTTGACGTTTTATTTGACTGGAAAATATATATCAACAAATAAATACAAAATGACGTTCATTTTAGTATGCCTGTTTATCTCTCTCTCTCTCTCTCTCTCTATATATATATATATATATATATATATATATATATATATATATATATATATGTACGTATATATGCGTGTGTGTGTGTGTGTGTGTGTGTGAGAGAGAGAGAGAGAGAGAGAGAGAGAGAGAGAGAGAGAGAGAAAGAGATACACCAGTCCATATATGTATACAGTAGTTTGGCCGCCGTTAGAGAATTTTTGTATCAATATTAAGAACCGTTTCTATTAATGACAAAATACTTCGACATTTTCTTTTTTGCCAATATCCTGTGTTGTAATGATAAAACGTGTGACTGCGTAACCTATGACCGTTTTGCATATGACTTTCATTTAGGCGTTGGCTTCTTTTTTTATCTTCTCCTCGCACTTTTTCTGTATGCCTCTGAATTAGGGAAACTTGATTTCCTAGTTAATCAGAAACAGCAAATATATATATATATGAACTTTGACCTGTGTGTGACTATGTAATTGCTTATCTACATATTTGCGATATAAGTAGTCGATGTATATGTGTGCATCGATATGTTCACATCTTTAAAGTGATATCGATTTATAAGACGTGTTAGAAATATACGCATAAATATGATAGGGCATGCCGTCCATTTACACAAACACATACTTAAAGCACAAACACATAAGAACATATATTGTAATACGCGCGCAGACACCAACACATATGGACCTATTCAAAGTGTCTTTTTTTTTCAGCTAACTCACACCGTTGACCCAAAAGTAAATAAGATAGCAAAATAACCGGATGGTTTACGCTCCCATTTCCTCCTTACCTATTGTTCGTCTAATTATTATTATTATTATTATTATTATTATTATTATTCCAAAAGTCTGGCGCGGGTCATCATCAGCAACTAGTCATTCAAATTAACCGTTTTTATATTTGTTTACGTCCACATCTTAATGACAGTAAGTATACCAGATGGCCAGTGTTCTTCGCCTCCTCAATGAATTGAGCAAATCACTTAGCAAATGCTTAACAGCCGTTTACCATTTATTTCTTGTTGGTATCTGCTATTGTTAATTATTCGAAATTGTGTGGTAGTAAGCTTCTTTGACCATCTAATTCTAATCGCACACATACATTGAAGGCATAATTAGTGGCCTTCCTTATACGTTCTTTAAACAAATTTTAATCAATAAAATAATTCCGAATACTCTAAATGATCTCAGTCAATCACTCAGCTTACTTAAATATGTATTCATAGCACATCAATAGTTTTAGACAAGACGATTTCCTGAATACGTTTTAATTGCATTCCAATAAAAATAAATGTTTTATATGAAGCAAGTAGTTAGTGAATTTTACATCATGTACAAACTAGAATAGATAAAAAAGAATGCTAGATGAAATCCATATAAAATTGTTCGATTAGACATTGAATTACCTGGTTGTAAATTGTCTTGTTTCAAAACTATCATAATTCGTATTATTTCGATTGTTTTAAATACTCTTAGGAGTTATTTTCAAAACGTTTCGGTTGATATAATATCCAATCTTTTCAGGTATATGTTGTCGAACACGAAAATCTTTCTGTCGAACTCGGGAAGCTTGTTGTCGAACTCGGAATTTTTCCCGGAATTTCGAACGAAACCTTTATTTAATTCACGGCCATAATATACTCTCGTTCCGTTAACCAAGGGCAAAATTCCTTAATAATTTCCAATTTTATTTGGAGTGTTGCCCGCACTGAGGATTTAAAATTAAACCTCCAGAATAGTGTACATTTATAACTGAATGTACTAAATAGTTTATACACAACGCCACGGTTCCTTGCGAGCAATTTCAATATGAATTTTAAAAGGTATAAATTTATTTTTATATTAAAATGTACTGTTTCACTACTTATCACTATAGATCATTATCAATCATCATCTAAAAACATTCAGAAATATACCATCCCTTTTCTTCTGGTAAAATACAGCCATATTTCTTTGCTGTTTAGCTCAAATTACACTATATACAGAGTAATTACCAGGGCTAAGACAACAGGATATTCTTTTAATTGTTTTACCTCTCGTTGATATTTTATATTCTTTTATATAGAGTGATGTGGTTCTCGGTTGATTAACTGTGTATAACTGTGTCGGATATATACTTGAGAGTCAAAACAATGAAAAGGAATATGCTGTTGTCACATCCCAAGTAATTATATTCAGACATAGTCCTTCTTTCGGTCAACGAAACGATAGTATACATTCTCAGCGACAGATTGGTTACCATTTTGCGATACTACGCGTTGTACGTGGAACGATCACAGTAGCCCCCGCCCCACAAGAAAATTGCAATAACCAACTTCGTCATTTCACCTCCTCTACGTATACATTCGTCTGGATGAACAGTCTTCGCAATATCGCCAAACACAAAGGTTATATATTTTCTTAATGTTTCTTACGTTGGGTCGTTACCATTTGTTGGATCATTAGCAAATTCCAGGATACCTTTTATAGTACGTCTCTATAGATATTTCACTTTTTCAAACACAAGCATTTTTTTAAATTATTTTTTAAACGCTGTTATCCCATACCGTTTATAAAAAGTGCCTCACATAGACTGCCTCTATCTATATTTATTTTGGTGTAACCGAAGAGAGAGAGAGAGAGAGAGAGAGAGACAGACAGACAGACAGACAGACAGACAGACAGACAGAGACAGAGAGAGTATTCCGTACATGTAAAAGGACAATGTTCGCCAATGTATGGAGTAGTGTTGTCACATTTGGGCTGGTGCATCTGCTACTAGTCTCTCAGTCCTAGACAGGGTTCAAGAACGTCACAAAACTAATTGGTCCTAAACTGTCAGTTAGGCTACAACCTCTATCTCATCAACTAAATGTTGTATACTCGGACTGTTTTGCAAGAGTTGAACTGGCAGGTGTTCCGCCGGACTACAAGCCTTTGTACGCCTTCGATGTAAATACCCTGGGCCAACCTGACAAGCAGCATGATCCCAGATGACAAAACACCTTCTACTCTCCTAATTTCTTCCTCATATTACTGTAATTACAGAGAATGATGACTTGGACTTACCGTGAAGTTCTATCGGTATTTACTGTCAATAAATGTTAACAAATAGATAATGTCATTCAAAAATGAGATAACCTGTCCATATTTCGTAGGAA
>NC_136490.1:67178557-67186057 GCF_053919585.1 Euprymna scolopes | reverse complement strand
CTAATGTTCCTATTTTAATTATCAATATAAAATTTACAACTTATTTCTTATGTTTTAAATATTTTCAGTATTATCCACCTCACTAACTACAAAAATTCTAGTTTATTTTGATGTCTTAAACGCCCCCCCCTAAACACACACACTTTTGTGCTGATGAGAAGATTGTATTAAGTATTTGTGAATTATTTTCAATGCTTATTCTCAATTTAAATAAAATAAATATCGTTTCCGAAACGATCGTACACTCAATTTGATTTTGTTTGTTTTTCCTTTTAAAACCGATTCATGACTTACAACTATCTATATTTATGATATATTAATGCAGCCCTAAGATAAATATATCTATTGAGCTTATTATATATCTACATAACAATTAGCACTGTTCGTTTAAAGTATTAATACATTAATTAAAATTTGCTCTTTAGACTCCAGGTTTAGTTCCCCACCTCTCTCTCTCTTTTTCTCTCCCCCTCTCTCTCACTCTCTCTCTCTCTCTCTCTATATATATATATATATATATAATTATTTTTTTACTATAATAATATACCTACAGACACTTGTGTTTCATCCTTTCGGGATTCTTTAGTGCAGGATGTTACGATTAACACCAGCCGAACGATTCGAACCCCGCAACACGAGACATCTCTGGCCCGATATATATGTGTGCGTGAGGAGGGGGGTACGTAAAATAGGGCAAATGCATATAACATAATTGTTGCATTTTCTCTTAGACTACTCTAGGTTTTGCTGATATAAAATTTATGCCTTCAACATATGAATATACTAGACTACTCGAGACCCGTTGGGTCAGTATATATTTTAGCTATCTATTGAAAAGTGAGTATACAGAATTAATGTATTAAAGTGCAAGTAGGTATACAGAATTAATGTATAAACGTGCAAAAATGGAATCAGGCACGCGCGAAAACAACCATGGCCACCAGTGAAAATAATACACAGTTTCGCCCGCGTTGGAAAAATTGAATGCGCGTGCTTACAAAAACAAACATGGCGATCAGAAAAAACAATACGGAATAACTAAGATAATAAAGGTGTTAATATCATTGCCTTAGTTTAAATGAAAAATCTATTATATATGTAATATGTTGAAAAAAAACATGAAAAAAAATTGAAAAGAAACATACAAGAGTAATTGTGCATTGCACAGGTCAAAGTTAGTTTTTTTTGTTCGTGTGTGTCTGGTTTAACATCCTTCAAAAGTATCAGGAAATAATAATTAACTGATTAGGTCATATTTAACGGTGAAACCTTTTCAAATATTTTAAAAATGAAAACTCGCCACACACACACACACACACGTGTTGAAGTATTTCTACGTATTTCAAAAATGTTTTGAACTTATGACACAACCATCACCCCTATTTCCTCCTTTGTGACCTCACCCCGGCCACCAAACTTGAAAAAGTTCTAACGATTACATGTCTCGTTACGTCGCCAAGAAGGGGGGTCTCATTTTAGATTGAATATTTATATAGAGAAATAATCCCAACCACTAAAATGTAAAATTTTAATTATTTTAAGAACATCCCTTCTTTAACATTATCTTTAAATGACGTTGAAACGGATTAGCAAGAACAATAAAGGCTCGGACTCTTTTTAGGAGGTAAACTGCGCTGAGTTGGAAATGTTTTTTTTGTAATATGTAAATTGATAAAGCAAGTTTTATTTTTATATTAGGAAATCATAGTAGGTTTAGTTTTATTTGTTTATTTTTTGTTGTTTGAAATCAATTCCAACTTGCAATGAAAAATATAAATAAAATAATCGTCGATAAATAATTTTGAACACGAAAACCGTAGTTTGTCTTTTTAAAAGTTCTAGCCTTAATCATGCACCACTTGGGTAAAGAAAATATTTTTAAAAAATATGTAAATCCCCTAAACAATCGACACCCTCTTACAATTTTTTCTCTCCATCTTCTGTCAACTATTTCTGCAAAGTATTGGACCCTGAGCTTCAAGATTATAAAAATGAAAAAAAATCAATAATTAAAGATTTGGAAGACGGTTCAGTTCCACATGCAACGTTCTATCAAATCGATCCCCCATTTGTTGAAACGATTCACAACCCTGATTTGACGTTGACACCTTCAGCTTCCTCCCTGTCCATTATTATTATTATTATTATTATTATTATTATTATTATTATTATTATTATTATTATTATTATTATTATTATCATTATTATTATTATCATTATTATTATTATTATCATCATTATTATTATTATCATAATCATCATCATCATCATCATTATTATTATTATTATTATTATTATTTATTTATTTATTTATTATTTTTTTGGACTTTTTACTTTGATAAAAGTTCGGTCTGCTCCCTCCCCTCCGTCGTTATTTTTTTATTTAGCTTACACGTTAGTCTTTAAAAATAATGTCCAAAATAAACAATGATTTTAAGATTATGTTATCTGTTATTGTCTGGAGAAAACAGTTTTGTAAGTTATGAGTGAAAAAAATAAAAACCAGGAAGCTTCCAGAACACTACTGCAAGCACTAATTAAAGTTAAGGAGGCCCTACTAAAAGCACTACTAAAATTAAGTTTCTCTCTCCGTCCTCCTTGAAGAGAAAATATTTTTTAAGAAAGGCCTGAAAAAAAAAATCGTCAGAATCCTTTAGGAGCTCTACTAAAAGCAGTAATTATGGTCGCAAATATCATTAGAATTATCTATTGTATATTTATATTTTAATTATTTTTTAACTCAACGGGTTAAATTACATTTATTTGTAAGAAAAAGACGTTAAAATAAGTTCAAACTAAAAATACATTTCGCTTTGTGTATGCTTTGAATAGCAGCAGTGGCTTTAAATATCGGACTTAAGACAGGGCGGCCATGAAATAGGTAAGCAGACGAATTTTTTGGATATCAAAAGGCACAAAGCGGATGGACGGTTTAAATGCCCAAGCAAGCAAACAAGCAAGCAAGCTGATCTGAGTTTTATAATTATATAGATTTATTAATTACGATTACTATCATCCGATAAGAAAAATTATGAAGTTGACTACAATAATATTTCACTATAAAATGAGCTGTTTCAGAAACTTAATTCATATTTATTGTTTTCATTTTACTTGCGCTTTCTGGGGAATACAACTCGAACAGTAACGTTGACAAAAAAAATTGATAGTGTACGGATATGACTCAACGTCTTGTGTACAATACTTATGCTATTATTCAGCGTGAGAGACGCATGGATTTAGGAATTAACCGTACACGTAGATAATATTGATACTAATGCGCTCAACTGTTGCGATAGAATTTGATAAATAAATATAATTCAAAATTGGACGAATTGTGATTTTTTGCTAATAAACTTTTGCATCTCGATTTCTATAAAAGTTTTTTTTTTTCAGGGATAAAGCGTTGTAGGTTTCATACACGAATTTGTAACGTTTCTAATATAGTCACGGTCTTCACTAATAACATTTTCAATAAATACATATATTTAATGATTATAGATATATGTGCATGTTTTCTTGCTTACTTATACTTGGCTGCAAGTTAAATTGATGAAATACTGGATCCACGTATTCTAAACGATTGCTTCTTACTGCTTAGACATTGGACAGACCATGGTTTCGAATGACAGAGGAGCACAATTGCAGATATAGTATTGCAGAACTAAAGTTCTAATTACATTTTAACTGGCGGGTAATCTTTTTATTTGCAAAGACAAAGACTTTCACAGGAATTCAATTTTTTTTTATTGCATTTTCACCCCAAACAAGGCACATTGCCACTTTGTTGTAAGGGGCTACTATCAAGGACATAAGCATCTGAGGTACAGTGTAAGAAGTTGGACAACAAGATATCGGTTCACGTTACACTTGAACTTCTGTATGTCAGTACAGTCGGGGAAGCAGGGAACCGTAGGGGAATTCCAAAGTCTAGCTGTTCTGGGGAAGAAATTACTGGAAGAGAAGGCTGTCATCTAGGGATCTCTAGTGTGAAGGGGTGAAATTTAGCTGATTGTCGGGTTCGTCGGGGGTATTTACGTAGAGGGGACACAAGTGCTTGCAGTTCGTCAGAGCATTCACCGTTAAAGTACTTGTATAACAGGCAGAGGGATGCAATATTTCGTCGATGTGACAGAGGATGAAGTTTAGCTGACAGTTCATGACCTATTAGATTGGCGACTCTCTTTTAAACCTTGTCTAAGAGCTAGAGACTATTAGCAGATGCACCAGCCAAATATGACAAACATACTCCATACATGGGCGAATCGTGGTATTGTAGAGGTACAGGATACTTTCAGGCGTTAGTAGCTTTCTAGCACGGTAGAGAGAACCCACTTTCTTCGCAGCGATACTGGCTATGTTCTCAATGTAATTGTTCCAACTCATGTTTCCCCTGAACGTTAGGCCGAGGAGTTTAAAAGATGTACTTTCAGATAAAAAAGTCATTGGGCATTGCTATTGGCGGTAGGGAAGGTTTCTTGTAATTATTGAAGGAAACAAGTTTAGTCTTGGCAGCATTGAAGGTGACCATCCATTATTGCTCCCATTCCACTACGGATCGGAGGTCTTCCTCTAGTGTTTCTGCCATTTCTTTAGATATGTGTTCATTTATTTTCCTGTTGTGTCTGTTATAGGGCGAGGTGTCGTCAGCATCTTACAGAAGATTTTGTCAAGGAGGTAATTTATGAATATTAGGAATAACAGAGGTCCAAGGATAGACCCCTGAAGCACTCCCGCATTTATATCATATTGTTTAGATGTACGACCGTCAAGGACAACCTGGATTTTTCTCTTATCTAAGAAGGATTTAATTATGTTATCTATTCTTCCAGTGATGCAGTATGATCTGATTTTCTTGAGAAGACCCCCATGCCATACCCTATCAAAGCCTTAGATATATCTAGATCTACCGCTCTACCCTCCCCCACTTTGTCCAGTGACTGGTATATACGTTCTGAGATTACAGTTAGGATGTCTGCTGTGGAACAGGCTTGCCTAAACCCATATTGTTGGTCAGTCAGAAGTTTAGCATCTGTAAGGTGATTGACTAGAGCTTGGTTAATTATGGTCTCAAATATTTTGGCGAAAAGTGGGATGAGGCTAATGGGTCGATAATTTACTGGGTCAGTTCTTCGTCAGAATTCTTGAAAACTGGCACTACAGAAGCAGTTTTCCAGCAGGAAGGAAAGCAATATTCATTAAGGTATTTATTGTAAAGTTTGGAGAGAACTGGAGCTACTTCGACGGCGCACTTTTTTTAATAGCACACCCGGGATGAGATCAGGTTCACATACTTTTGCAGTGTTGAGCATTCTTATGATTGCATGCACCTGGGCAGGGGTGATTTTCAAATCGTCTAGTGTTGCGTCTGTCCGCAAAGGAAGGTCAGAGAGGGGGTAGTTAGCAGAGTCCAGTGTGGATTTGGAGGCTAACCGTCAGGTAAGCATGTTAGCTTTCTAAATTGCAGAGCAAACAACCTCGTGATTGTTGGATAGTGGGGGAATTATTGATTGTCCATTATTTACTACACTGTTGTAGATTTTCCAGAAGTCTCGGGTTCCTAATTTCTGTGCTTCGATGCGTTTTTGGGTGGTTTCAGTAAATTCTCTCTTAGCTGTCACTATTTCTTTCTTGCAGTTATTTTTGGCTTCTATGTACTTCGGTCTGTTTGAACTGGACTTATGTCGGTTAATTTATAAACAAAGAAAAATCCAGGGAAATATGCCTACTTCGGACCCTTGCTTTGTTATGTGGATTACTAAAAATAAAGATTGGATTCCATTAGCTCACTACTACCAAAGACCTTCACTTCGGATTTTACCATGCATTTTCGATGTGATTTTCTATATCCTTTTCAGTAACTTCCCTTACTCTACCATATTTAAATGCTTAAAAAAAAACTTTTAATTCTGATTTTCCATGTCTCACTGACTTTAGCACACAAGGTTATAATTATTTGCTACTACTTTCTCCTCTGAAGAGACGGTAGATATCGAAATCCTATAGGATAAGGAGTTATAATATTTCAAATGTATTCTTTGTCTTATATAAATTAATAAAAGTAGTTTTGATTCGAAATTAAATTATCTCACCTCATAGATTTTAAAATTTATTGAATGATTAAAATTATATATATATATATATATATATATATATATATATATAGAGAGAGAGAGAGAGAGAGAGAGAGAGAGAGAGAGAGAGGGATGTCTTAAATAAATTTCTAGACTTTTCGTACTAGCATTTAAATTATGGTAGACTCTTGAAAATTATGTATGTTATTGCTATACATCTTAACAGATGATTGCCCATTATAATTTCAGGCTCAAATGAACATCTACAGCAGGAATTGCAATACATCCTACTAAAGCCTGATTGTCACAGCTGCTTAATTTCAAACATTCAATGTGACACTTTAGAAAAACGATATGCAGTAAAAAATTTTAAACGTGAATAATGCCACAGAAACACATTGAATTCTTCACACTGCTTTCGAATCGTTTTGCATCAATCAAGCATTAACTTTTTTAGGTTGCATGAGAAATTCAAGGAAAGCAGGGACTCTGTGATGGATGATGATTGGTGTAGAAGGAATAATGAAGTCAGAACTTCAGAGTTGATTGACCAAATAAAGAATTTCATGAATAAGGACCGTCATGTGTCTATAGATACAATAAGTACACAGTTGGATGTCAGTGTGGACATTCTACGCGCAATTACTCGCGATGAACAGAAGATGCGGAATATTAGTGTAAATGAACCAGTCCACAAATTCTCGCTTGTCACCGGCTATTTCACCAAAATGGGTATCAAGACAGTTTTTCACCCTCCCGATAGTCCGGACCTTGCTCCCTGTGATTTTTGGATCTTTCCAAGCTCAACGAATAGCTTAGAGTCTGTTGTTATGATACAAATGAGAAGAGGAAAGGGATGTGACGCGGGTCAGTAAGAGGCTCATACAAGAGGTTTCCATGCAACCTTCTAAAAGTTATTGGAACGGAACAACAAGTGCATTGCAACCAGAGAAGATTACTTCGAAGGGGAATAGTTTCACGAGTGTATTATCATTACGTGTTCTCATACATATATACTAGCAGATAGCCGAGCGTTGCCCGGTTGTAAAATACTCATAAATATTATATTTAAATTATTGCAAAATTCTTATTAATTATAAAAAGATAAAGACAGTGAATCAAGCACTATAATGATTAGACCAACGTTAAACGATGTAAAAATATGTATTTAACCAAACTTAGTCTTAACATAAGGATACTGTTATCTTTCTTGACCGCGCTGCGCAGTTTTGAAACAGTTGCCAAAAAGATCCCTACGTATCAATTTTCTATTTTGAAGCTTTAGCAACCCTTTTTCCGGATAGGAATGATAAAAAAAAGTGTTTCACGGGTCTGAATATCCTATATACAAAGGTTACAAAGCTGTAGATAAACAAGTCGTTGTGTATATAGGTTGAGAAGTGCCCTCACACACATTCTGACTTTCACA
>NC_136490.1:67156057-67161057 GCF_053919585.1 Euprymna scolopes | reverse complement strand
GTGAAAGCAGTCCAGGTGACAGGCAAGATCCCCAACTATTAAGAGAAATTATCACACCTGAGAGAATTGTCTCTCAGCCCCAAGATCTAAAATAATTAATTTATTCCTTTAATGATCTGCTCTCTGTCGATTTTGGTGTAATGTTGGCCCTGTAGAATTCTTGGAGGTCCACCCTCCCAGGCTTTGCTTTCTTCCTTTGAATAGGGGTTGGTTTATTGCTAATCGCCTGAGATGTACTTCCAGGACAAGGCTTCACAGGAATCATTTTAACATTCAGAGAACTCCTTCTCGAGAGCACTGATTTTTTCAATCAACATTTTCCGAGCCAGGTGTCAAAGTTCTTGCAGTCCGAGAGAAGTATATACACCACAGCTTTGAACGTTTTGATAAGTTTGAAATTAAACAAAATCTCTGTATTTCCTTACAATTTTCTGGGTGAAAATATAAGTAAAATAAGCACTGAAATGCTATGCGTGCTGTGTTCGGTTAAGAACCGTGCAGAATATATTGTCATGTTTTCTAATACGTTTGCAATGTTTTGTTGTGCATTGTAAAACCTCTTGTGTCACTGTTTTGCTAAGAACATATACTACACGTTCATTTCTTCTAAAAAGCCAAGAAACTGTAAACTAATGTTTGCAAGACATAGCATTTTTAACTAAATGAAATAAAAGGGATGGAGATAATTGTCCCAGGTATTACATCCCCTTTTACAGTAGGGGATCATGTAATATAAACACCGTTTTCATTAGATAATGTCATATATGTTCTGCTGTTTTTAGACAATCTTCACTGGGACTACTATTTTTTTAGAAGGAGAGAAGTGTAACATCTGTTCTTTTGCAATAATACAATGTGACACGAAAAAAAAAACAGAGGACATTCAATTGTTTTCTGAGCATTTTACAGTCAACGGAGAAAAAGGTCAAAGACCCTAGTGTTTTGATGTGATGTTTTGAATATAATAAACTAGTTATGACCAAAGTTTCATTTCATTCTGACAAAACACTAAGAAACGGGGCCTAATTAAATTTGGGGCCCGTTTTGGGTCACCCTGTACTACATTCACAAACATTACTGCTTCTTTTAATGTGCTGATCCTCCCCGTCATTACCTTTTGTTTTGGGTGGGTTTGGGGGATAACAGTATATTATGCTCGTTCCCCATAATATTATCATCTCATGGTTATCTTTTTTTAATTTTAAGGTGATGTTGGTGGTAATGTATTATCTCTTTTGTTTTCATCGTATCATCTTCCTAGGCAGTTACTCGTCTAATGGGAAGATACCTGCGTCATTATATCAAACATAGTCATTACGTCCACTTTATGGATGAGTTTAGTATATTCTTTCCACCATGATACACTCTGAGAATAACAAAGGTATGTAACGAGAGGAATGGTATTGGTTCTAGTAAGATAAAATATAATTGCCTTCCCCCAAAAATGTCTTTGCCCGACACATTGACATTCTATCTTAGATGAGAGCGCTGTAGACGACAAGCAGGAAACACGTTCATTCTTCAAAAGGATGTAGTAATGGCTGATATGGTGTGTTCTCGTTACCAAGTAAGTTGTGATGAATTCGAAGTAACATAAAACTACAGTGTTTCTTAGCATCCTAACGGTAACCATAAATCCAAGAGACAATATAGTAAAAATAAAAGGAACCAGCACGCGTGCTGTTGGCATACATAAGCGACAAATGTCAATTTATGGTCTACAGAAAAGAGAAAAGTCAATTTCCGCGATAATATTCAGCTCGGATTCGTCAGCAGTCACTTACGGATTAGAACTACGTAAGCAATAGGCTATATAGCCGTTCCCATAAAGATAGAGGTGGCAATTCCCAAGAGCAAAATCTCCGTGATAAATGCCGTTATTTGTACGCATAATATTCATTTTAACAAGAACACTGTAGTCGATAGTTACAACTTTAAATCCTTATGAGCATACGAAAAATAAAATCAGCAACAGTGTTCCTCACCATGAAAACCAGCTATTGTAACCATAGCCATAACCTATATTGTGAAAGCGTTGTAAAAGTGGTTGACGCAATCACATGTTGTTATCGAAAAACTCAGATTAGAATGTAAAGTTTTTACTCCTTTGAGAATCGACCCGAGTGTACAAATTTTTTCGAGAACTTAAATGTTTGTAGAGAACTTTAATTATCAATTAGAATGCGAATAAAAGTAAGTAATTTTTTGTTTGAATAAGACAAGCGAAAATTAAGTGTTGAATTGTGTTATTGACTGCAATTGTGCGTCACTGTTTGGAAATATTGTGGTATTGTTAGAATGAAAAAACTACGACTTTTTAAAAAGTTACGCGTCCGTTTAACTGTGTTACGCGATGTAATTAAGCAAACTAATGATTTGAAACATTTAAAAAGTTTTTTTTGTTAAAAAAACTGAGGAGTAAATAGTATGAATATCATGAGTTACTCCAAACGCATTCAGTAAATTGTTTTACTCACTTATATCTAAAATATTACTACCAAAAAGGAATGTCAACGGAAGGAGCGTTCTGTATTTAGTAATAAAATGTATAGCAGAAACCAGGGGAAGAAAGAGGGGAGAAAGCCACAAAGACAATATAAAATCAAGGTCTATTATAAGTATCAGTAAAGAAACTTATTTATTTACGGATGTTTCAATGTATTCCAGACAATCAAAGAACAATAGACCAGAAACGCCACGAAAAAAATCCGAACTTACATACCTAAGTATATTTTTCTTCCGATTGATGTTTTCCTATAAATCTTCTGTATTTACTCCAAAACGGAGCAGAATAAATTAATACGATATGGATAGATATAGTTTAAAGACTAATTAAACCCAGAAATGTTAAAATCTAATACTCGCTTCTAGCCATATGTTCTCTTCTTCAAGTTTTAACGCACGTATTCATCAGTAATTTTCTACTGTCAATATCAAGAGTCTTTTCCGGGTTGCGAATGTATAACAAAAAAGTCTTTAGGCATTTATGTCTTCATGCCTAATCATAAAGTTTTAGCATTTTTTTGTTATATAACACCTGCCCGGCACTTGTTGTATGCCCCTAAAAAATGTAATATAATTTTCATGGTAAATAAAGGCATTTTCACCGGAGCTTTACACGTTCTTTGACGACCGAAAATTATTTTGCTTTATAAAAACAGTTTGCTACCATTCATTTCTCGCTGATAGCAATATTTAACTTACTATGGAGTTCGTCATAATACATCAAACTAATAATTCTTCGCTTAGTTCGATGCATTTCACTGATTCAAAGCATTATCTATTAGTCCACAGAGATTATTTTTTTCTTGATTTTGTCGATTTGAACTTTGATATAATTCGTCATGTTTGCGTTGTTCTGTGCAACTCTCAATAGTAATTCTGTTGTTTTTTTTTATTTATATCGTTTTTCTATATATGCTCTCTCTTTTCATACGTCTCTTCAAGCTTATACAAATTTCATGTAGATATGGCTTTCCATTTTAATTCTCTCGGTTTCGTATTCTCTGTATTGTTTGTTTTCTATGTCTATTTGTGATTATCGGCTTTTCTGCACTTTGTTTTAAGTATTTTCTTGTTCTTTTCGTGTCATTCATAAAGTATATTATGCTAACAAGTTTTCTTCTGTTCTTATTACGTAGAGCTGCTCAGCGCAACATTTCGTGCGTAGTGCATTAGTTATTGCCATTAATTTCCTTATCTGTTTGTACAAATGCCGGAGTTATTATTCTTTTATCCAGTCTATGGACGTTCTAGCGCATCCTATGGGATATACTTTTCAGCTTATTAGTTTTAATTGAATTAAAACATTTCGTGGTATACTACAAAATTTAATTTCGAAACCTATTCTTTTTCCTCTTAGCAAATATTTTACACAATTGTCCTTAATTGCGGTTTAATTTGATAATGCCTTATACTAGAACTCCCAGATATTTCCATGGTTCATGTCAACTGTGTTGCTCGTTACATGTCGTGGGATTTCACTAACAATTTATCGTCGTATACGCGTTTATTAATTTTAAAATGTTTAATTTAAAACACCCAATAAAACATGTTATGAAATATTATAAAAGAAAGAAAGATAGTCTCAGTGAGTTGGTTGCATTCATTTATTATGCGATTTACAGATGTTGGGTATGTCCATTGCCATCTTTACATATGTTCTGCAGCTTTATATTTTACAAGAAAAAAATATTTGTGAAATTTTGTAGAAAAAAAGGCGGTCATTTGTATTTGAATAAAATACTAAAAAAATACGATATATATATATATATATATATATATATATATATATATATATATATATATATACGTGTTAACATATTTTTTACATAGATAGGTCAGTTTTACATTTCGAAATGTATTATCCTCTTCGACATGAGCGTGCTTCTGCTAATAAATATATTAAGATAAGAAAATATATATATATATATATATATATATATATATATATATATATATATATATATATATATATATATAATAGTGTAGCGATATATAATCAAAATCAGAATCGGCAATCAAAAAACTCAGAATTTTAAGGGGTATCGGAATCGGGAAAATATTCATGCCTGTTTTCAGATGCCAAAAACTATACTTTTGTGGGCTTTATTTCCTTTAAAATATAATCACCCGTATTAATGATGAAATGAAAATAATAATTATTGAGTTTGAATTATTATCAAGACTAAAATATATATATTATCCCCACAAGTGTATGTGTACAGTTATTAAATTATATGCTCATATTACATTGATTTATAGTAATTCATTCACACCCCCAGCTCGCACACATTGAGAAACTTAAAAGAATCAAAATCGGAATTGATAATTGTATCGGAATCGGTAGATGAGAACAACATCGGTAATTATATTGAAATCAGAAAAATATTGAGATCGTCCTATCAGTGATATATACTATACTTTTTATGAGCAAGAAACACTAGAACTTATTCGCTTTGAAGTAATCAAGAATAAACTTTGTGTACATCTTTTTCGGA